>NW_026732035.1:0-252500 GCF_028476545.2 Physella acuta
AATACACATATATATATACATACATACATATATATATACATACATATATATATATCTACATACATATAATCTATATACATACATATATATATATATACATACATATATATATACATATATATATACATACTATATATATACATATATATATATATACTATATATACTATATAGTATATATATATACATATATATATATATATACATATATATATAGCTATATATACATATATATACTATATATACATATATATATATATACATATATATATATATAATACATATATATGTATATACATATATATATATATATACATATATATGTATATACATATATATGTATATACATATATATATATACATATATATATACATATATATCTACATATATATATATATACATATATATATATACATAATATATATACACATATATATATATATACACGATATATATATATATACATATATATATATATACATATATATATATATATATACATATATATATATATATACACATATATATATATACATATATATATATATACATATATATATATATATATACATATATATATATACTATACATATATATATATATATATTCATATATATATATATATATATATATATACATATATATATATATACATATATATATATACATATATATATATACATATGTATATATACATATATATATACATATATATATACACATATATATATCTACAGTATATATATATACATATATATATACATATATATATCAGTAGCGTACGCAGGGGGGGAGCAGGGGGAGCGGCCGCTCCCCCTCTGGCCATTTTCAGCAAAGTGGCGCCTTTTTGGCAACTTTTTAAACTCAAAGTTTTAAACATGATATTTGTTAAAAAATATTTTTGGTCGGCACATCTATGTAAATCACAAGATTTCTTTTCATGCAGCAATTAAGCATAATTGTACTAGTCTAGTAGTGTCTACGTTTACAACACGTATTAACAGCTGCATCAGTTTGCCATTCTAAAAATAACCATTAAGATGCATTGCAATGTTAAAAAACCTCTAGGGGTAGTACCACTTGGCAAGAGGGGTGTTAAGGTTAAGGCAACTGATTATAAATTTGCTTATGAGTAATTGAATTAGAAAATGGTATACATAAAACTTCACACATAAATACTTTATAAATACAGTTTGAATCGTGTGATTAATTTTTTTTTAAATGCAATACATAAACAAATACAACTGATGTGGCACCTCTATTTAAATTTACTTATGAGCAAACTGCGTAGTGGTGGGAAATTTTGACACAGGTCAACAACGTCATCATGATGAAGTAGTAGTATTCTTACAGTTTGGGCGATAGTGTTTACTATTACAAATTATATGAAACAGTTACAACCCCCTCCCCCATGGACCCCTCTGTAAAAAAAAATATCGTCATAATACCACTGTTACTTATTTTAATCTATTTCTGTAATATATAGGCCCTATATTTGTGAAATATATATTTGTGTAATATATATGTATTGCTAACAACATGTATTCTTCATTGTTGTTATTGTGGGTTCTTCAATATACTCATACGAGCAACAGTAGTTGTGAAACAATAACTTTATTTACACTTTGTACAGAGAATTAATAGATCCATAGTAAATCCATGGTCACAACTGGTATAAGTACAATCACAGTCAAGAAACAAAGTGTCGTAGTAACATCCTACATTCACAGCCACAGTCTTCAGGTTCAAGTTCTAGCACACAACACCCGTTCACCTTTCGCTCTCTCTTTTATTCACCACTTTCTCTCCCCTTACGTACCTGAGCGATCTCACCCAAAAACATGGAAAAACACATGACGATCGCTCAGACAGTCCTTCCGCTAGCCAGGTACTCTTCATTCATGCAAAACACAATATAATAAAAATACATAATTATACAGTCTGTGACACGTCCCCCCTTCAATTAAAATTTTGTGTAACAAAATTTATAAATACAATATTGGTAGGGCAGGACCATGTGCCAGACAACAAAAAATTTTTTATACATCTCAAAAAAACATGGAAAATACATTCTTTGTAGACTAATGCACAAGCATTATGTGTAATATATTCAAATATGAGAAAGAAAAACATTTCAATTACCCAGTAATTGTAGTATAAAACAAGATCAATGAGTTTAGTAAATTACCAAACTATAATACATAGTTGAAATTATCAAAGACTTGATTCAACTCATAATTTAAATAACTATATCCTATGTGGTAAAAAAAAACTTCCTTATCATCAAGGCATGTTATTACGACGCATGATTAATATACTTTGTTGTCTCCCCTAGTTGACCCATTTCAGACAAATCTAGGTCACAACACAATCACATTCTTGCCTTACACAGGTATTGACTAATACACAATACATCATTGAGACTTCCGTCTTATTGTTATGCGGAATAAATAGTCTCTAACTTTTATTTATTTACTTTATTCACTGTTAATTAATAGTATAGAATAGGTTTAACATAATACAGTTTTCATTCTTTTGAAATATTACAACAATTTATATAATTTATATTTACTGATACAAAATGTTTGATATCCATATTTTACAGTTACAGACTGTATAATATTAATAAACTGTCAATTGATAATTTATCTTAGCATCCTCTATAGCATGAGTAATCGTTCTCGTGCAGTTGACGATGACCCGTATGCCATCTCTCCCTCAAATTGTAGCTTTTAGCTGTGCTACCATAATTATTTCCTAGAATTCGTGTAACTTGTGTTACTTCATTTGTTTTAATATTCTCTTCTGGTTTCTGAACAACGTCAGTAGTTATCTTGCTTTGTAAACGTTCGTTTGGTTCATCAACCAACTTGATATAAATATTATGGCATTGCTTTGGCCGCTCATAATACATCTTGCTTCGGTATCTTTCATTAGAACTTGATACATTATTTCTTAACTTACTGTATTTTTCACATGACTTTCTTTGTACATAATAAATTGTTTCTTCTCTGATTTGCCCAACCTATGCCAACATTGATTTTGGTAATGACCTGTTTTTCCGCAGTAAAAACCATCTAGATTTTGGCTTCTTATAAACATGGTGACTGTATTCATAGTTTGCTAAATTTCTTTTTCTTTCATTCTGTGCATTAATGACATTAATGACATTCTTATTAACATGTTGACTGTATTCATAGTTTGTTACATTTCTTTTACTTTCATTCTGTGCATTTTTATTAACATTGTAATTTGTAGATATTGTTTCATCTTTCTTAACTTCCTTGTGCTTCTTTATTGATTCTAGTTCACACATAAATTTCTGGGTTAATTTCTCCATTTCTTGTTAAATTTATCCTTGAGTTCTAGTATATATTCTTCTTTAAAGTTTGACTCCAGATTTCTAAGTAACTCCTCAATAGGTACGTTCTCTTTATTGTGGCTTATTAAGTTCACTGATTCATTAATCATCATTAGTTTATCATGATTCCTGCCATTCTCCGATGGACTTATTAAAATCATCACTGCCATTGACTGATGGGCTTATTAAATCATTTTGACTACCATTCTCTGATGAACTTGTTTCTTGTTGACTGCCATTCTCTGATGGACTTGTTTCTTGTTGACTTGCCATTCTCTGATGGACTTACGATACAACTTTCAATAATATTCTCGTGTACCTGCGTATCATTCAAAAAAGAGTCAATCTTAAGACATACTAATGTATCTGTCACCTTTAAATCATTATTAAGTTCAACCTCTGTTTTATCCTTGGGTTTCAATTCTTCCTGGACTATGTTACTCTGTTCTTCATTCCAAAGGTTGCCAATATTTACTTCTTCAAGTTCTGCTTTAAATTCTGTCTGTTCACTTTCTAATTTTGGTTCATTTGTGTCTGTTATAGCTTTCATTTCTAATAGTTCTTGTTTATATTCTAGTTCATGTAGGCCAACTTGTTTTTCCAAAGTTTCAGCCCTTTTATCTGCTCTCTGTTTTCTGTTTCTTTTTTTTCTCTTCCCTTTTTGTTGTACAGTCTCCTCTACTTTATCTCCATCTGACATTTTTTTTTTCTTCTTGCATTTCTGTAATACCTCTTGATTTATTACACACTATTTCTATCACATCATCTAGTTCTCTCAATACATTTCCATGAGCTCGTTTGGGTTGTTCATTTTGTTCGTCCCATGCTTCTAATGCTTTTTCTATGTCTCGGTCAAATCGAGTGTTTGCCCAGGCTATCTGCTTCTTCATCTTCTTAATGCCTTGCGCCCTCGCTAGTGCTAGATATTCTTCAAAACATAACATTTTGATATATTTTCTATGACATAAAATATAAATTCATTAGTTGACAATAGATAAATGTTAATTAATTTACAATACCCTTTCTTGTATTCTGGCTTTGTTCAGTTGATTAGAGACATCTAGTAATCCAAGAAAAGTTCATAGTACATATATAGTACAAAAATAGTTCACTTTGTTGATTCCAAAAAAGTTGAAAAAAATTCAAAATAGTTCTAGTAGCCTGTTACAGAGTAGAAATTTGTCCAGTTTTAGATAAGACATCTTTAGGAACAGTTACAAAAATAAACTTGATCTGCTAAATCCAAACAGTAGAAAAACTTGAACAGCTAATCCATATAGAAAAAACTTAAACAGCTAAATCCAAACAGTAGAAAAGAAACACTAAGACTTGATCGGCTAAATCCAAACAGAAAAAACACACAGACGATATTTACTCGACATTGGTGAGACAATATCGAAATAAGGTGATAAAAATTATCACGTTGATGACTTGACTTGAACAAGATCTGACTTGACTACAGCAACCCTTCTGACTTGAGTGTAGATAGATGACTTTCAAGAACTTGACGTACTTGGTAAATAGTGGAAGACCACAGACTGTAATATCTCCAATTCTGACATATGTAGCACAATTCTTCAACCACTTGTGACATCATAAGTAACAGTAATACAATGTAGCAACATCACTTTATTGCCTCCACTTCTGACACCATATGTAACAACATGTATTCTTCATTGTTGTTATTGTGGGTTCTTCAATATACTCATACGAGCAACAGTAGTTGTGAAACAATAACTTTATTTACACTTTGTACAGAGAATTAATAGATCCATAGTAAATCCATGGTCACAACTGGTATAAGTACAATCACAGTCAAGAAACAAAGTGTCGTAGTAAACATCCTACATTCACAGCCACAGTCTTCAGTTCAAGTTCTAGCACACAACACCCGTTCACCTTTCGCTCTCTCTTTTATTCACCACTTTCTCTCTCCCCTTACGTACCTGAGCGATCTCACCCAAAAACATGGAAAAACACATGACGATCGCTCAGACAGTCCTTCCGCTAGCCAGGTACTCTTCATTCATGCAAAACACAATATAATAAAAATACATAATTATACAGTCTGTGACATGTATGTTTAGAACAGTCATCTAAAAACTGACGCTATGTTCACTCTGAGTTGGTTATCTCCCACACCTTCCCCCCCCCCCCACACACACACACCTCACCACCACAATTGTGTAGAGCGACATTAATGTCACACCTAGGAATACACTGGGTTGGATAATTGACCTAACGTGACCGGACACTGGTGAATGAAGTTGAACCCACCCCCCCCCCCCCAACCCCCCCCGAACTGATCTGTTAAGTACATGTAGAAAAACGCGTAATGATGTACCAAAGTACCATGCCGCCAGAAAATTAGCTTTTTAAACGTAAAACTCTGTGAATATTGTTTTTTGCAATTACCAGTAAAAAGGTGTGCGATCAATACAGTGATCTAACCCATACCTATCACTATGTTAAAAAATGATTTTTAAAGAACACAAAGAAGCAGTAGTTAATTAAAAAATATGTGATCCGAACTAAAAGACCGAAATGTAGTTAAATGTAAGCTATTATTCCGAATGTTTTTCCATCATGTCGATAACTAGCGTGGTTTTATACTAACTCTGATTTTAAAAACTTTCATTATGCTGTAATACTTTAGCATTTATGATTACGATATATTAAATTCTGATTATAGGCAAAAACATTTTGTAAGCACGAATAATGTTAAACAATTTCATTATATTCTAAATTAATTATTTATTTGTTTTGACATTTTATATAATTAAATGTGTAGATATATACATATTTATATTAAGAGAGTGATCACTTCCCCTATTTCATTTGTCTTAAATAATTTCCAAGGAATTATGTAAGAAAATTTGTTAAAAGAATTACAAAACAGATTGTGTTACGTTCATTGTTTTTTCGTTGTAGTGTGTGTATATTTTTTTTTGTTTAGATTGATACCATTTTTGTTTTTTTTGTCGGCCTATATTGTGTGTTTTTTCTTATTTCTTCAGAGTGCTACTTTCATTTATTTTACATCATAGCGAAGTAATGACATATATATATAAGTAATTATATATATATATATATATATATATATATATATATATATATATATATATATATATATATCTATAATACACGTATATAGAAAATAAATTCGGCGCCTTTTTTTTGCTCTTTTCGCTCCCCCTACAACGAAAACCTGGATACGCCTCTGATACCTATCCATATTACGTCACGACACAGGGTTCCTCTTGCAACAGATCTTAAGTTCAGGAGTTCTAATAAAGTTATCTCAGGGGCGTATTCAAATCTTTCACGTAGGCTTAGAGATATCCATTGTATTAGCATCTAGGCTCCAATTCAATGTATAAAATATGTCACTACTTTGTTGTGCGTCTTTTATTAAAGGTTTTCTTTAACTTTCTATTATTTTCTCCTCTACATCTATTTTAATAACCCGGACACCAACACTACACTTTTTAACACAAAGATTATCTCAAACCCTATAGCGTCACCATCGTGATGACAAAAAACCAGACAAGGTTCGCAAAAAAAAATAATTAATTAATATTTCGCCTTTTCAGTCTCTCGTCCTTCAACTCAGCTCAGCAACCTTGGTTACTTTTTGAAACATATTTCCGCCCGTACTTGAAAAACTAATAAAGTTTGTCTCGTATAAAAATATCCTCGGCTTATCCTGATTCTAGTTTTCAGCTACCTGCTGTTGTTTTGATGCTATTTATAGATTTATTATTCGTTGACAAGCAGACCCAGCCGCCATCTTGCGTGGGGGGGATTTGTGTTTATGTTTTTTGCGAACAATAACAGCTCTAGATTAATTTCGGGTATCTGGTGATTGCATGTGTTCCGCGATTTATAACCTATTTAGATTTATTGTTTTGGGAACAAATCCCCCCACGGTCTGAACCGTCTTAACAGATTAGCGTTACTCTAGGGGTAAACAGAGCATTTATTACGATTTTCTGAGACTTTGTGTCAGTTACTCGCTATAAACGTACGTAAACATGGCCAAACGATGTATTTAAAGGCTACCAAGGGAATTAAGCACTGTTATAAACTGTGGACGGGAAAAATACTTTTGCTTTCTATACACAGCACCATGTCGATATAGAGCAGTAAAACTTTTGCATTCTTCAACTAAAATATAAATCGATTCGTTTTGCATTGCAGTTAATCGAAGCAGGTCAAAATAAAATACATTTGTCACAGCCTTTTCTCCTACCTATTTCATGGCACACACTCAAAACAAAAATCAACCCTTGTCCTGTTAATTTCCATAATTTTATTGGTTCATAAGAAGATTGCCTTCACTCCCAAACATCGCCATGTTATTCCCGCCATATCTACCTCTCGCTTCCCTTCCTTAGCGCATGCGCACACCCACCTTTCATTTTAGATCCATATCGCCTTTTTTAAAGATATACACTCGAAACATACATTCATCTACATTTAACTGTTACAACATTCAAATCAAACATTCAAGTAAAACAAAGTCTACAAGAAAACTAGACAAAATAAAATATTGTTAAATCAACTTCTCATGTAAAAAAAACATGC
Source organism: Physella acuta (assembly GCF_028476545.2). Taxonomy (NCBI): domain Eukaryota; kingdom Metazoa; phylum Mollusca; class Gastropoda; family Physidae; genus Physella; species Physella acuta. The sequence goes on from NW_026732035.1 coordinate 7,949, forward strand.
AGAAAAAAAAACGAATTTTTTGCCTCTTGAATGTATTTTCTTAAAATAATGCAAGATTAGATTTGTCTTAAAAATTCAACTTATTTCTTTTCAGTTCTTACAATTTTTAATCCCAGCGAATTGTCTTCACAAAATGAGATTACCTACAGATAATTAAAACAGCCGCGGGGCTAAAACCAGTTGATGACGAAGTATTGATTAACAGTACACCATTTTTCTGTAGAAAGTTATTCCTATTTTAGAGACAAAACGTTGAAAAATCAAAGCTTTTTTTACAAAGATGTCCAGAGTTCTGTTAAATTTTTCTCTACCTGACTCTAGGTGTTACCCACCTCTGTAGTGTCAGCTTCTAGGTCACGTCGCCAGGTGTTACTTGGTCGACCACATTTGTGTTTTCTTGTGAGTTCCACTTCAATACATGCTTGGTGACAGAGTTTCTTCCAGGCATCTCTTCGGGGAGGGGGGGGGGGCCGAAGAAAGTCTACCGCCCCCCCCCCCCGCACGAGATGGAATTTATACAATAAAAATATACTTTTACTAGTGTCCGCCCCCCCCCCCCCCGGAAAATGTTGACCGCCCCCCCCCCCTGAAAATATGAAGTCCCCCCCGGAGAAAAAAAGTCTGGAAGAAACACTGCTTGGTGATATGTGTTGGAGGTCTGCGTAGTGAGCCCTATCCAACCCCATCTTCTTTTCCCAATTTCTTCACCAGTTGATTGGTGTCGGATAGCGAATTAGGAGTATTTGTCTAGGGCACATGTTTATAAAGGTCTGGGCTTTATCAATGGTTGTGTTTGTCATCCTTCCAGTCTCTGCCCCGTACAGCAATACGCATCTAACATGGAAGTTTTAAAATTTGCATTAAGGCTATAGTGTACTGTAGTGTAGTGTAAGTATAAAATGGTTGGCATGCTTAACTAGAAAAATACGCAAGGATAAATTTATCTCTCTGGATTTTTACAGATCAATGTTTAAGACTATAATTGACTCCTACACTAACTGTGGGAAAACCCAAAACGCGATGATAATTACAGAATTAAAGCTAAAACTTGATGTCTTGGAGGTAGGTCTTTGATTAATTGGGTTAATTGATTGAGGAGTCAAAAAACAGAATATCTCTACACAAACAGGAAGTGGGAAAAAACTGCGTTTACGTGGGTATATAATGTTCGATGTGTGGGTATACAATAATCGATGTGTGGGTATATAATGTTTATTGAGTGGGTATATAATGTTTATAGAGTGGGTATATAATGTTCGATGTGTGAGTATATAATGTTTATTGAGTGGGTATATAATGTTCGATGTGTGAGTATATAATGTTTATTGAGTGGGTATATAATGTTCGCTGTGTGGGTATATAATGTTCGATGTATGGGTATATAATGTTCGATGTGTGGGTATATAATGTTTATTGAGTGGGTATATAATGTTCGCTGTGTGGGTATATAATGTTCGATGTATGGGTATATAATGTTCGATGTGTGGGTATATAATGTTTATTGAGTGGGTATATAATGTTCGATGTGTGAATATATAATGTTTATTGAGTGGGTATATAATGTTCGATATGTGGGTATATAATGTTCGATGTGTGGGTATATAATGTTCGATGTGTGGGTATATAATGTTCGATGTGTGGGTATATAATGTTCGATGTGTGGGTATATAATGTTCGATGTGTGGGTATATAATGTTCGCTGTGTGGGTGTGTAATGTCAACCTTTTTGTTGTCATGGTAACTGAAGACCTCAACTCTTTGTTCCGCCTCCGCATCTATTTTCACTTTGCACAAACAGCGCCACAACCATTTCCCCCGCTATCTATTTAAGTTGTAAACAAAGTACTCCTGCAATTTTGTAAAGTACACAATTTGTTGCCCGGAACTAGTGGACAACAACTGCCCTCTTGCTGACGTCACGATCGCCTGCTGCGATTCCCCTCAGGCCCATCCGTCGTCTGCTGTGATTGGGCAGCTATCGTCTGGTCAACTGCGGAGAGATATTTCTGTCAGGGCGACTGACCGTTCACAATGTTTCTAGGGGTGTATTCATCCGCTTGCCGTATTTAAGCATCATTAAGTTACAAGAGTTGCTTTTAGTCTTGACTACATTAGGCAAATCACATTCGAAACAGGATAAAAAAAGAAGAGAAGCAAAGATAATTTAATTTGTTTTTGTTGAGCGCGAGTTTGTGACCTAATTACTTGATTAGTTTCAGGTTGACACAATTTACATGAGCTAAAAGGGACTGACATAATTATTTCTACTCAGTTGGAGAATATATATATTCCATTTTGGTTTAAATTAAATACCAATATAATAGAATCATATATTCGATTCAAAATAAACGATTAACATATTTTACTCATTGTTAGAATTTACAACAAAGAATTGAAAAATAAATAACACAACAAATGTTTTTAAAATACAACAATGCCTTGACATTTTCGCCCAACTGCTGCTATGGTATGTATCAGCTTATAGACTGACGTATAAGGAAAATGCTTTTAAAATACAATAGTTTACTTTGTGGTCAGTTTTTATTTAGACATGGGGGGGGGGGGGGGGGGGGGGGCGGGGGGAGGGCTTGTCAGCCACTGTTGTCACTCTTGAAAATGTATAAAATAGTTGGATGTTGAATGTGCACACAAAAGTCAGACACGCTGGCCATCCTTTCGCCTGTCAGTTCAAATAGTACAAAAAAATAACAACAAAAAGTACAACAAAATAACAACAAAAAGTACAACAAAATAACAACAAAAAGTACAAAAAAATAACAACAAAAAGTACAACAAAATAACAACAAAAAAGTACAACAAATTAACAACAAAAAGTACAAAAAAATAACAACAAAAAGTACAACAAAATAACAACAAAAAGTACAAAAAAATAACAACAAAAAGTACAACAAAATAACAACAAAAAGTACAACAAAATAACAACAAAAAGTACAACAAAATAACAACAAAAAGTACAACAAAATAACAACAAAAAGTACAACAAAATAACAACAAAAAGTACAACAAAATAACAACAAAAAGTACAACAAAATAACAACAAAAAGTACAACAAAATAACAACAAAAAGTACAACAAAATAACAACAAAAAGTACAACAAAATAACAACAAAAAGTACAACAAAATAACAACAAAAAGTACAACAAAATAACAACAAAAAGTACAACAAAATAACAACAAAAAGTACAACAAAATAACAACAAAAAGTACAACAAAATAACAACAAAAAGTACAACAAAATAACAACAAAAAGTACAACAAAATAACAACAAAAAGTACAACAAAATAACAACAAAAAGTACAACAAAATAACAACAAAAAGTACAACAAAATAACAACAAAAAGTACAACAAAATAACAACAAAAAGTACAACAAAATAACAACAAAAAGTACAACAAAATAACAACAAAAAGTACAACAAAATAACAACAAAAAGTACAACAAAATAACAACAAAAAGTACAACAAAATAACAACAAAAAGTACAACAAAATAACAACAAAAAGTACAACAAAATAACAACAAAAAGTACAACAAAATAACAACAAAAAGTACAACAAAATAACAACAAAAAGTACAACAAAATAACAACAAAAAGTACAACAAAATAACAACAAAAAGTACAACAAAATAACAACAAAAAGTACAACAAAATAACAACAAAAAGTACAACAAAATAACAACAAAAAGTACAACAAAATAACAACAAATAGTACAACAAAATAACAACAAAAAGTACAACAAAATAACAACAAAAAGTACAACAAAATAACAACAAAAAGTACAACAAAATAACAAAAAGTACAACAAAATAACAACAAATAGTACAACAAAATAACAACAAAAAGTACAACAAAATAACAACAAAAAGTACAACAAAATAACAACAAAAAGTACAACAAAATAACAACAAAAAGTACAACAAAATAACAACAAAAAGTACAACAAAATAACAACAAAAAGTACAACAAAATAACAACAAAAAGTACAACAAAATAACAACAAAAAGTACAACAAAATAACAACAAAAAGTACAACAAAATAACAACAAAAAGTACAACAAAATAACAACAAAAAGTACAACAAAATAACAACAAAAAGTACAACAAAATAACAACAAAAAGTACAACAAAATAACAACAAATAGTACAACAAAATAACAACAAAAAGTACAACAAAATAACAACAAAAAGTACAACAAAATAACAACTGCTTAACGCCGACCACACATGGGAATCAGAGTCATAAATAGGTCTTGTTTTGTTAAGTGGGTGGAAGTGTTATTCTGAGTTAACAGACACAGGATGTAGCCAACATGACTGCCAATTTTAAGGCGCTGTTTGCAGAGGCGTAGCGACCCTTCCCGGCGCCCGGGGACAAACTTTTCGATTTGCACCCCCCCCCCCCTCAAACTTTCGATTTGCACCCCCCTCGAGATTTTGATTTGCACCCCCCCCCCTCAAACTTTCAATTTGCACCCCCCTCAACCTTTCAATTTATTTTTCCAACCCATTTTGGCACCCCCTAAGCTCGGCGCCCGGAGACATATGTCCCCCCCCGCCCCCCCCCCCCCCCCTCGCTACGCTACTGGCTGTTTGTCTAATTATAGAGGAGGCATCAAGGACACAAGAAAACAGTGGATTAGCTGGGAAGGAAAGACACGATCAATCTTGAAATCATGGTTAGGATTGTATGATTGAGTACAGAAACAATACAGGAAAAATTTTATATATATATATATATATATATATATATATATATATATATATATATATATATATATATATATAGTGTGTGTGAGTTGGTTTGTGTTCCTACGTGTTTGAGTGTACATGAGTATCTGTATATACATATGCATTACCTAACCTGCTGTCCTTATACATTAACATTATGTGTACAGTCTTACACATATTTAAACCTACCACAATCTTGCTAACCTGTTAGTCCATACAACCACATATCAACACATATTTTACCCTACATGCTAGACGGCCCGTCTGTAATGCCTTATATTAGCTCATATTTAAACCTACTATAATCTTGCTAACCTGTTAGTCCATACAACCACATATCAACACATATTTTACTGTAATGCCTTATATTAGCTCATATTTAAACCTACTATAATCTTGCTAACCTACCTGTTCATACAACCAAATATCTTACCATATTTAAACCTACTTGCAAACATGCAAGTCTATCGAGCTACAGATTAAGTGCGGTTGTTTTTTGCTTAATACCTCCTAGACAAAAACGCTGAGCCTGTATAGATAGAGACCAATTTTCTGTAGCCGTTTTCGAAAAAAGCAAGAGGAAAAAAAAGCATAAAAAATATATAACTAAATAAATCGTGACTTAAACACCAGGAAGAGAATACACTTATCACCTTGATGGTGTTGAGAGACCAATTAAAGTTTGTGTGAACCCGAGTTAGAGTGGGATCCAGAATTACGATAGAAGTAAAGTGTGTGTGAATCAGAAGTAAAATGGGATCCAGAATTACCATAGAAGTAAAGTTTGTGTGAACCAGAGTTAGAGTGGGATCCAGAAGTAAAATCTCCTCTTCATCACGTACCTTCGAGACGTGATGAATTCGGTCACTAGGTCAAGGTCACTCTGTCTCATTTCTGGCACACTCCCAGCATGCACCTGTCGTACGTCACAGCGGGTGCATGTCCGACCCGGCACGTGCGACGTTATGTGGTGAGTACACGCAACAGTTGATGTAGCTACCACCCCGCACTAGACGACCTGCTGGGCCGTGACCTTTCAACTCTATTAATATTATCACGAGCAAGAAGCTGAAGGGAGAAATCTAACAGTGAATAGCCTGTATCAAGTTAATGACGCATCTTTCTATGGTGTAGGCTATCATATTAAACTGATTCGTGTCTTCAACAGGATTTTGAATATGAGGTTTTTTTTGCAATTCAGAACAAGCTGAAGTAGCTTTGTTGAGATTCCGTGTCTATGTTATACTTGTCATTTTGCCAAAATAAATTTTAAAAAATACTTTTCAGAGTACTATTTTCGTCGTCAATACTAAAAACGTACATAATTAATTATTTGAAATCATTGGTGAGCTTAACTCACTGAAACAAACCTGTTGGTAGCCTATAGATTAAAACACATTTGTAACACTGGACCTTCACACCTCTGTAGTACTAGAACACTTGGCAGGTAAATATGATCTATGAACGAAGCATTACTGACCAAATATCATACAATTCACATGATAATATTTTATCAAAAGTACATTTACAGCCACGAGAAATTAATCAGGGTGTTCCATTCAAGTCTATCACATTCTAAAAAAAAATATCTGAAAATCCACATCACAAAAAAATGAAAATAGAAAAAAAAAAATGTTCTGAAAATTAGGTAATGGAGAGAAAATGTTTTTCCTAAAACGTCCATTGATCTTTCCACAAGGAGGATAAGCCGTCATTGAACAGCTTAAAACATTTTTTTTTCAAGGTCCAAGGGACGCAATCCTTATTTCTTCTAAGCTGTATCCTCTTTTTTGTACGTATATAAAACTATCAAAATATATACATGTTTATATATACATTATTTAAATATAAGCTATAAATATATTAAAATAAATATATCACATACATATATTATGTATACCCACATATAATATATTTACAGATGCATAAAGGCATTTTATGCTTTTATGCATGTATAAATACACATATACACATATATATGTATATAACTACACTTACACACACACACACACACACACATATATATATATATATATATATATATATATATATATATGTCACAGACTGTATTATTATGTATCCTTATTATATTGTGTTTTGCATGAATGAAGAGTACCTGGCTAGCGGAAGGACTGTCTGAGCGATCGTCATGTGTTTTTTCATGCTTTTGGGTGAGATCGCTCATTGACGTAAGGGGAGAGAAAGTGGTGAATAAAAGGGAGAGCAAAAAGGTGAACGGGTGTTGTGTGCTAGAACTTGAACCTGAGGACTGTGGCTGTGAATGTAGGATGTTACTACGACACTTTGTTTCTTGACTGTGATTGTACTTATACCAGTTGTGACCATGGATTTACTATGGATCTATTAATTCTCTGTACAAAGTGTAAATAAAGTTATTTGTTTCACAACTACTGTTGCTCGTATGAGTATATTGAAGAACCCACAATAACAACAAAGAATACATGTTGTTACATATGGTGTCAGAAGTGGAGGCAATAAAGTGATGTTGCTACATTGTATTACTGTTACTTATGATGTCACAAGTGGTTGAAGAATTGGTGCTACATATGTCAGAAATGGAGATATTACAGTCTGTGGTCTTCCACTGTTTACCAAGTACGTCAAGTTCTTGAAAGTCATCTATCTACACTCAAGTCAGAAGGGTTGCTGTAGTCAAGTCAGACGTTTTGTTCAAGTCAAGTCATCAACGTGATAATTTTTATCACCTTATTTCGATATTGTCTCACCAATGTCGAGTAAATATCGTCTGTGTGTTTTTTCTGTTTGGATTTAGCCGATCAAGTCTTAGTGTTTCTTTTCTACTGTTTGGATTTAGCTGTTCAAGTTTTTTCTATATGGATTAGCTGTTCAAGTTTTTCTACTGTTTGGATTTAGCAGATCAAGTTTATTTTTGTAACTGTTCCTAAAGATGTCTTATCTAAAACTGGACAAATTTCTACTCTGTAACAGGCTACTAGAACTATTTTGAATTTTTTTCAACTTTTTGGAATCAACAAAGTGAACTATTTTTGTACTATATATGTACTATGAACTTTTCTTGGATTACTAGATGTCTCTAATCAACTGAACAAAGCCAGAATACAAGAAAGGGTATTGTAAATTAATTAACATTTATCTATTGTCAACTAATGAATTTATATTTTATGTCATAGAAAATATATCAAAATGTTATGTTTTGAAGAATATCTAGCACTAGCGAGGGCGCAAGGCATTAAGAAGATGAAGAAGCAGATAGCCTGGGCAAACACTCGATTTGACAGAGACATAGAAAAAGCATTAGAAGCATGGGACGAAGAAAATGAACAACCCAAACTAGCTCATGGAAATGTATTGAGAGAACTAGATGATGTGATAGAAATAGTGTGTAATAGATCAAGAGCTATTACAGACATGCATAAAGAAGAAGACATTTCAGTAGTAGATAAAGCAGAGGAGACTGTACAACCAAAAGGAAAGAGAAAAAAAAGAAACAGAAAACAGAGAGCAGATAATAGGGCTGAAACTATGGAAAAACAAGTAGGCCTACATGAACTAGCATATGAACAAGAACTATTAGAAATGAAAGCTATAACAGACACAAATGAACCAAAATTAGAAAGTGAACAGACAGAATTTAAAGCAGAACTTGAAGAAGTAAATATTGGCAACCTTTGGAATGAAGAACAGAGTAACATAGCCCAGGAAGAATTGAAACCCAAGGATAAAACAGAGGTTGAACTTAATAATGATTTAAAGGTGACAGACACATTAGAATGTCTTAAGATTGACTCTTTATTGACTCAAACGCAGGTACACGAGAATATTATTGAAAGTTGTATCGTAAGTCCATCAGAGAATGGCAGTCAACAAGAAATAAGTCCATCAGAGAATAGTAATCAAAATGATTTAATAAGCCCATCAGTCAATGGCAGTGATGATTTAATAAGTCCATCGGAGAATGGCAGGAATCATGATAAACTAATTATGATTAATGAATCAGTGAACTTAATAAGCCACAATGAAGAGAACGTACCTATTGAAGATTTACTTCGAAAATTGGAGTCAAACTATAAAGAAGATATACTAGAACTCAAGAATAAATTTAACAAAGAAATGGAGAAATTAACCCAGAAATTTATGTGTGAACTAGAATCAATAAAGAAGCACAAGGAAGTTAAGAAAGATGAAACAGTAACTAGAAACTACAATGTCATTGGTGCACAGAATGAAAGTAAAAGAAATTTAGCAAACTATGGATACAGTCAACATGTTAATAAGAATGTCATTAATGTCATTAATGCACAGAATGAAAGAAAAAGAAATTTAGCAAACTATGAATACAGTCACCATGTTTATAAGAAGCCAAAATCTAGATGTTTTTACTGCGGAAAAACAGGTCATTACCAAAATCAATGTTGGCATAGGTTGGCAAATCAGAGAAGAAACAATTATGTACACAGAAAGTCATGTGAGAAATACAGTAATTTAATAAATAATGTATCAAGTTCAAATCAAAATAACAAAAGTGTGAATAGGTATACTAATGGAAGTTACCGACGCAACACATATTATGAGAGGCCAAAGCAATGCCATAATATTTATATTGAGTTGGTTGATGAACCAAACCAACATACACAAAGCAAGATAACCACTGACGTTGTTCAGAAACCAGAGGAGAATATTAAAACAAATGAAGTAACACAAGTTACACGAAATCTAGGAAATGATTATGGTAGCACAGCTAAAAGATACAATTTGAGGGAGAGATGGCATACAGGTCATCGTCAACTGCACGAGAACGATTACTCATGCTATAGAGGATGCTAAGATTAAATTATCAATTGACAGTTTATTAATATTATAGTCTGTAACTGTAATATATAAATATCAAATAATGTGTTTGAGTAAACATAAATTGTGTACTATATCTAAAGAATGTAAACTGTATTATGTTAAACCTATTCTATACTATTAATTAACAGTGAATAAAGTAAATCAAGTAAAAGTTAGAGACTATTTATTCCGCATAACAATAAGACGGAAGTCTCAATGATGAATTGTATCAGTCGATACCTGTGAAAGGCAAGAATGTTGTGTTGTGACCTAGATATGACTGAAATGGGTCGACTAGGGGAGACAACAAAGTATATTACTCATGCGTGGTAATAACATACCTTGATGATAAGGAAGTTTTTTTTTTACCACATAGGATATAGTTATTTAAATTATGAGTTGAATTAAGTCTTTAAGTATTTTAACTATGTGTTATGTTTTGAAATTAAGTCCTATACCAAATTAGTTTGGTATATTATTTATCCCAACTGATGTAGTTTTTTTATACTACAGTTACTGGGTAATTGAAATGTTTTTTCCTCCTATGTGAATGTATATTGATGCATTAAATATTACATATAATGCTTGTACATTTAAAGTTTTTGTTCAAAACACTGACATATTTTAATTATCACTGATATAGTCACTACATACTGTTGTATTTGTATGCACTATAAATTTATGACTACAAGTGCTTAGTCTAAAATGAATATATTTTACTCTACTTTGAGTTATACACAATTTTTTGTTGTCTGGCACATGATCCTGCCCTACCAATACTGTATTTATAAATTTTGTTGTCTGGCACATGATCCTGCCCTACTAATATTGTATTTATAAATTTTGTTACACAAAATTTTATTCGAAGGGGGGACGTGTCACAGACTGTATTATTATGTATCCTTATTATATTGTGTTTTGCATGAATGAAGAGTACCTGGCTAGCGGAAGGACTGTCTGAGCGATCGTCATGTGTTTTTTCATGCTTTTGGGTGAGATCGCTCATTGACGTAAGGGGAGAGAAAGTGGTGAATAAAAGGGAGAGCAAAAAGGTGAACGGGTGTTGTGTGCTAGAACTTGAACCTGAGGACTGTGGCTGTGAATGTAGGATGTTACTACGACACTTTGTTTCTTGACTGTGATTGTACTTATACCAGTTGTGACCATGGATTTACTATGGATCTATTAATTCTCTGTACAAAGTGTAAATAAAGTTATTTGTTTCACAACTACTGTTGCTCGTATGAGTATATTGAAGAACCCACAATAACAACAAAGAATACATGTTGTTACAATATATATATATATATATATATATATATATCACATGTGCTGGCACGTGTTGCTCATGACTATGAACTAACTGAGCCCCCCCCCCCCCGACAGTCGGTATCTGCTGTTGAGTAACAAGCCCATTGTTACCTCGTTAGACAGCATTGATCATCCTAGCTAGTCAGCGCCGCGGGTCACTTGAAAATGTTTTTTTAACCACTGCGAAAGCTAAACTGGTGCCACGAACCTTTCAACAAATACTTCTAAGATGAGGGCCTGGGGCTGGGCCATCGGGGGGGGGGGGGATGTTGTCAGAGGCGTAGCCAGGGGGGGCGGGGGGGACGACATATGTCCCCGGGCGCCGACCTTAGGGGGAGCGCCAAATTGAAAGTTTGAGGGGGGGTGCAAATCGCAAATGAAAATTTCGAGGGAGGGGGGTGTAAATCGAAAGTGTGTCCCCGGGCGCCGGGAAGGGTCGCTACGCCTCTGGATGTTGTTGACTGTTAACTTTAAATAAAAACGTTTTGCTAATCATAATCATCACATTCACAAGAAAGGCATGTTTTAAAACCATTTTCGTTTGTTTAGCAAATTTAATTTAGCACAGTCTCATATTATTCGCAAAGCATACACATATCTATAAATATACACCATATATAATATATACATTTACATATTGCCGTGTGCAGTATTTAGCAAGTAGGTAGATAAAAGATGTGTACCTCTAAAAAAAAATTAAAAGTTAAGAAAAATTGGATTATCATATTCACATTTTGATTGAGTGTCAGAAGCCATTTTATAAAATTCATGAAAAACAAAATGGCAGAGAGAAAACAGGTCATATATCAGAATGAAAAATTGATTTAGCTGTTTAATGACTGTGTTATATAACACAATATTCTCGTTGATTAGTTATTAATTATTTACATTGTTTCATGTTTTTCATATTATTCCCTTATTAGATTCTTGAGTTACAAATGTCGATATTAACATGATGATGAACAAAGAAATAACCAACTTGAACAATTTGGAAAAATGCCATAGATATTGAAAAATCTGAAGTTTTTACAATTTAATGGCTGAAGTATTTTCTACCTGAACCTCTACTTATATCAACATACATTAAACAAAACAATGAAAAATACTGACATGGGATAAGTAGGATATGGGATAAGTAGGATATGGGATAAGTAAGATATGGGATAAGTAGGATATGGGATAAGTAGGATATGGGATAAGTAGGATATGGGATAAGTAGGATATGGGATAAGTAGGATATGGGATAAGTAGGATATGGGATACGGAAAGTGAGGAGATGATGTCGATATGAGGGGTTGAGTTATGTATAGGTGGGAAATAGGATCATAGACGAGAGTGATCTTGGTTGAGGATAACATGAGGATTTGCGTTGAAAAGGGTTTGGGATCGAGTGGGTTTAGGATAGGGATATCCTCATAGACCTCTTAGTTTCATTTTCCACATGAGGTCACCATGTTAGTGCGTTTTAATAATTGGGATAAATCTGTTTCTGTAAATAAGATAAACTTGTTCCAGTAAATGGGATAATCGTGTTTTAATTAATGGGATAAATATGTTCAATACATGAGATAATCTTGTTTCAATTAATGGGATAATCTTCATTCAATAAATGGGATAACCTTGTTTCAATAAATGGGATAACCTTGTTTCAATAAATGGGATAACCTTGTTTCAATAAATGGGATAACCTTATTTCAATAAATGGGATAACCTTGTTTCAATAAATGGGATAACCTTGTTTCAATAAATGGGATAACCTTGTTTCAATAAATGGGATAACCTTGTTTCAATAAATGGGATAACCTTGTTTCAATAAATGGGATAACCTTGTTTCAATAAATGGGATAACCTTGTTTCAATAAATGGGATAACCTTATTTCAATAAATGGGATAACCTTGTTTCAATAAATGGGATAACCTTGTTTCAATAAATGGGATAACCTTATTTCAATAAATGGGATAACCTTGTTTCAATAAATGGGATAACCTAGTTTCATTAAATGGGATAATCTTGTTTCAATAAATGGGATAACCTTGTTTCAATAAATGGGATAATCTTGTTTGAGTAAAACAACAACCGAGACGCCCGCTGTCAAGGGAGATAAACAAGTCCCATCTCCGAAATGTGGCGTCAATGAGAGTCTTCAAGTAATTTCCTGATTCCTGACTATTTGTTTCCGAGGGCGGGATCATGTTGTGAGCGGCTTCACGGGGGTCACGTGGGGGTGTTTTAGCCAGGAGGATGCTGGGATTTATCGACCGGTCGGGGTCAACCCCCACTCTTATCCCTCTCGCCCCTGGCAACTTCAATGGCACTTCTGGCCGGTGACCTTGATGGGGTCAATGTCATTTCTTTCTCCCAGATTTGATTCACCCCAAAATTATCTGGTTTTTGTTTTGAGCCGTGAAGTGAATATAATTAGCTAAAAAAAGATATTTAAAAGTGTTTTGTAGGATATAGCGCTAAGACGAGTGTAACTAATTTTGTGAGTTGCTTTTAATAGTGGTTTCATGTTCCGTTATGTAATCGAAGTTTTCATCGTTTCTTTATATATGCATTATGTAGAGGGGTTTAGTGAGGGGTTTTGTGAGAGGCTTTGTATAGACACTCTGTAGAAGGCTATATATAGACATTTTGCGAGAGGCTGTATGTAGACATTCTTTAGAAAGGCTCCATGTAGACATTCTGTAGAGAGCCTCTATGTACACATCAGACTGGCACGACGAAAAGCCCAATTTAATTCCCCGACAAGGCGATTTTATTCCTGCACCGCAGCCATGATTGGAGAATTTTTTTTCCACCAATCATCAAGCTGGCGAGGAATGAAAGGATAAGGCTATTTCTGTCTCCCACACATTACGTGTTTAAGATAAGTGTTTCGTCTCATAATCCCCCACACATTACGTGTTTAAGTGATTCGTCTCACAATCCCCCTCACATTATGTGTTTAAGTTAAGTGTTTCATCCTACAATCCCCCACACATTACGTGTTTAAGTGTTTCGTCTCATAATCCCCCACACATTACGTGTCTGGCTAGGTGATCTAAGTCTTATACAAACTTACGCACATCCCATGTTTTACACACGTCAATTACATCATTACATATACCCATCTTTATCTATAAGATATCACATATAGGCCTACCCCATTTTCCTCTACAAGACAATTAGATCCTTACAAATACACCATTTGAGCCTCAATCAAATTACATCATTACATATATCCCATTTTTAACTATAATCTAATTACATCAATGCATATACCACATTTTTAACTATAATCTAATTACATCATTACATATTCCCCATTTTTATCTATAATATAATTACATCGTTACATATACCCCATTTTTATCTATAATATAATTACATCATTACATTTACATAATTTTTATCTATAATCTAATTACATCATTACATATACCCCATTTTAACTATAATCTAATTACATCATTACATATACCCCATTTTTCGACATTAGACCATTGGCTCATGCCCAACTAGATTTATTTTCTCACGCAGCGGGCGGGCATGTTATTGTTAGAGTAAAATTTATTTGGTGTTTCCCACAGAAAAACGACTTGGATGCTGATATGTTGGAGTTTTTTGCCGAAATTAGAAAAAAATAATCCGAGATCCTCGTTTCAAGAAGTTATGAAGTCTGTCTTCTTAGTTCATGATAAAAAAATACACGACACTTTTTAAATCACCTGAATACCGTGTGTATCCGTTGTTGAGTCTACAGGTAATTAACTGATATCTCTTCAAAATTCAAATTTATGTAAAAAAATATGCATTTTAATCAGTGGCGGAACTAGAAAAAAGGGGCCACCCCGCAAAATTTTTTTTAGGCCCCCCTATATATATATATATATATATATATATATATATATATATATATATATATATATATATATATATATATATATATATATAATATATATATACTCAAACACAAAATACGAACATAGGATACTTATTGCTGGCCTGTTCGTGTTATGAGAGGTACGTGGTTTATTTAAAATTAAAACAAATTACAACATCATGTCATGAGTAAGTGCATTAGTCTTTTTTTTTTTTTTTTTTAGTGAAAATCAGTTCAACATTATCTCTGCCGGAACACTGCTAAAATCATATCAGACAAAAGAATATAAAACATGAAAGCTTTCTGTAAATAATGGTGTCTCGTGTCATGTTTATTTTTATGTTTTTTTGTATTTGTTTTATTAATTTTAAATATATTTTCTTTTTGTACAGTGTCATTCTTTAGTAAGTAATTTATAAACAAGTAATAATAAAAAGAAGTAATTTCTTTTCAATTTGTTTAGTACAAATCTATTAAAAAGAGGCTTATGAGCATCACTATTTGACTATTTAAAAAAGGGAAATAAGTCATGGAAGTGGTTTGAACGTTTGCTTAACTTTGATAAGTTTGATTGTAGGAGAAAGAGGACTCGGCTTTCACAGTGGTTTAAAAACGAAGGAAAAATGAGCGTGGGTGGTGTCTATAGAATAAAGATAATCCAACCGCAGCTACGGTAATCTTTTTTACAAAACAAACATTAAGTCAAAAATGCAAGAATTTTTTTTTTAACTATAACAATTTTTTATGGTCGGCCGAGGGCCCCTAAATGGCTTGGGCCCCCCCCCCCCCCCCCGCATTGCGGTGTCTGGCGGCACTGTAGTTCCGCCCCTGATTTTAATATCTTATTGCCAAGGTTTTATATTCTCGTGATACCACTTTTTAAATAATCCACGACCTTCAACTTAATTTTATATGCTTTTATTGATACTGTTGAAATGGTATTTAATATACGAATAGTGTTTAAATAGAAAGACATTTTTAAAATTTGATTTTAACTGCAATAAAAACTACAACGATATAATTACTTTGTTAGTTACGTTTTAATTGTATGTAACTAGTGTTTTAAATTATGTGTTGTCACTTACGTTTTAATTGGTTTGTTTTCTGTTAGTTGTGTTTTAAATTATGTGTTGTCTGTAAGTTGTTTTAAATTATGTATTGTCTGTGAGTTGTGTTTAAAATTATGTGTTGTCTGTGAGTTGTGTTTAAAATTATGTGTTGTCTGTGAGTTGTGTTTAAAATTATGTGTTGTCTGTTATGTGTTTTGTAAAGACCGGACAGGTGATACAACTGAACACAAAGACATTCATAAAGTAAACACACTTGTCGTCTGCGGTGGGTCGAGGACTCAAGTACTTTGTACCATTCGACACCGCAATGTTCAGGGGGGGGGGGGGGGAGATGGGGAGGGGGTTGCAGAGTGGGTGGATGAGGGGAGCAGTGTTTCTTCCAGACTTTTTTTCTCGGGGGGGGGGGGGGCACTTGAAATTTTCGGGGGAGGGGGGGGGGGCGGTAGACTTTCTTCGAGGGGGGGGGGCGGACACTGTTAAAAGTATATATTTTCTCTATAAATTATATAAATTTCATTTCTTTCGGGGGGGGGGGGGCGGTAAAAAAATTTAGGGGGGCTTTGCCCCCCCCCCCTCCCCCCGAAGAGATGCTTGGAAGAAACTCTGTAGAGGAGGTTGTTGAGGTTGGGTAAACTAAATTTGGTTATCAGTATATGGAAGTATTGTTTCTTTAAATAATTGAGCATTACACCATCATCCCCCCACCATCATCATCCCACCACCATCATCCCACCATCATCATCCCACCATCATCATCCCACCACCATCATCATCCCACCACAATTATCCCACCATCACCATCCCACCACCATCACCCCATTTTTATAAATGCACCAAATTTCTGTAGCTATCAGTAAACACCATCTCTGCAGAGGCTATAAATAGACCATATGGCTATGTTTTAAATTTGAAACTGCACTAGAAATTTGAGTGGCTGTTAACGACCTTTCTTTGAGCAAGAGATTTTTGCATCTTTCGCTTCTCTTAAAAGAAGCCTAAAATAAAACTACATAGTCACATTCTAATATATCATAAATACGCCCTTACCCCGCCCATTAATCCATACTAACTCACCCAATGATAGTGTTTAGCATATATAAAATCTAAGTCAAAAAGATAACATAAAAACAACTCTTTTTCAGATTGAGTCTATTTCAGCTACAAACTGTTCTAAGCCATTTGGTGATTGCCCGACCAAAAATTACCCACAAATCCTTTTTCTCCGGGACTTCCCAACGGCAAGACGAAGCCTACCAACAAAAGATCTTCTTCCTCTAATTATCTGCCCCTTTCTTCAGGGTCTCTTTCAAGACATGAACTCAATTCTTGCTGGAATCAAAAGAGGTTTCGTGGGCAACTTAGGCTATTGTTAACAAGTTAACATTGGCTGAGTTTATGAAGCATCTTAGAATTTACGCCTAATTTTTTTTACCTAGAACAAAAAAAAATCATCTTTGTCAAAATGATGTTATCAATTTTGAAACAAAAACACGTTCTCGGTTATCAACAAACACACATGATGAGTTTCGGTGCGCAAGTACTTCGACCCCAAATTTATTTCTGGAGACTTCCCCCCCCCCCTGCCCACCGGTACTCCAGGAATAACCCAGCAAAAGATAAATCCTAATGGGATTTTACTTCAGGGAGAAAATAGTTCAGCTACAAGCACCGTCTTAACATTTAAAGGATTCAGTGAAATAATCTGATTCGACAGCTAGGTTAAAAATCAGACGTTTTGTATTAGCCAAAGTTCGCTATATATATATATATATATATATATATATATATATATATATATATATATATATATATATATATATATATATATATATTGCACAAAGAATTGCTTCCAATGTCGCGAGATGGTACAACCACAAGTTAAAGAACTTTGTTGTCGAAACAAATCGCAGAATTTGAGAAGCCAATACACGATTTGGCTGTAGTTCATTTGGAAAATAGTTTTAATGCAAAATTGTTTGTTTTACAAAAAATAATTCTAAAGTTCAACATTGTTACTGAGAATCCATACTTCAATGCCCTGATGTTGAATATGTTGAACACATTTCAATAAAAACAAATGTGTGTGTGTGTGGGGGGGGGGGGGGGTGGTAAGAAGGGTGTGAGAATATTGTAAGAAATAGGTACGATTTATTTTTCTTAAGTGGTGGGAGGATTATAATTTGAGGGGGGGGGGGGGGATGGGGGGGTTGAGACGTGAGAATGTTTTAAGAAATATGTAAAATCAATATCCCTGAGTGGTTTGGGTTGGGGTAAAGGGTTGGGGGGGGGGGGAGGAGGTGTAAATGTTATAAAAAATAGGTACAGTTATTTCCTTGAATTGTTTTGGTTATGATAGGATGGGGGGGGGGGGGGGGAAGGCGACGCAAAAAATATTGTAAAAAGGTGAGAGAATTGTTCCTGAATGTTGCAAAAAACAAAATAATTAATTGTTTTTTGGGTGGGGGTGGTGGGTGGTGATGGAACAGAAGGCAGCACACACACAAAAAATCCCTCCCCCACGCCTACCTCCTACACTAAGATACCCTACTGCACTGATGGAAAGACGGTCACTTATTTTTATCTGACCACCTAGACTAAGCCTATTGTTCTAGAATCAATACTATATTGTCCTTGCTATCACACGCTGAGAAAATCAAACACCACAAAAAAAACCCCACATCTCTAGAGGCATGAAGTAAACGGTCAAGTATCCTGTCACTCAAACTACCCCTCACATGGCTTTTTTTGTTGACAATTTGTCTCCGATGGATTACGTCCCTACTTCCGGTTTATCCTGAGCCTCCCCCCCTTCCTCCCCCTAATCCTCAGTTCGAACCACAAATGTCAGATGACGGATTGGCCTTGTCCAGGATCTATTGATACATCTCATGATACATATACATGTGTAGTTCTCATGATACATATACATGTGTAGATCTCATGATACATGTGATACATCTCATGATACATGTGATACATCTTATGATTCATGTGTACATCTCATGATACATATACATGTGTACATCTCATGATACCTATATATATATATATATATATATATATATATATATATATATATATATATATATATATATATATATATATATATATATATATATATATATATATATATATATATAGGTATATATATATATATATATATCTATCTCAAGCCACAAAATTACGTAGTTAAACGTGTGTACAAATGTTTATATTAGATTTTCTTTTCTTTACAATATTTCGAAGCAGTTGATATGGTAGTTCAAACATTAGTTCATCTGTGCATTTTGCCCCTTATTGAACCTGACGGTAAAGTGAAGTAGAGTTCACCTGTTACTGTGAGATTATATGACTGTGTGATTAAAGAATGGTGTATTTCATTTTGTATGTTCGTCATTAGAGGTAGTTGTTTTCGCTTAACCTCGCATAGATGCTTTGAATTGTAATTATTTGTATCAATTTCATTTACAAGTCACTGTGATTAATTAAACTGTCTGATATTAAAATAATTTTTTTTAAAACTGTGTTTGGTGTTAATTAAATTAACTTACCAATTAAGAGTGCTAGGTTGTTCGTTTTTCTACAGGTTATTCTGATTAGTATTTATTGTGATTTTTGCATTGTTGGATTTTACAGAAAGTAGTTTCCACAAAAAAGTTCTGGTTATTAATTAAAGTAATTGCTAGCAACATGAATGTCTGTCTGACACAACTGATAAGGCTGCTAATTTTTGTCACTTTCTACAGAAATATTGTTGAGAAATATTTTAATTGCAGCGTGTTTGAACAGTGTGTCAGCAGTTATTTTTAGCGCGGACTTGATTCTTACCTACATGGAAGTTGTTCCTTTACATTTAAGGGTCAGTTAATTGCCAAGTCACCAATTAGCCCGAGAGAGTCACTAATTAGCGATATGAGAGTCACCTATTAGTCATCTGAGGTATTCATTAGTAAGCCATTGCACCTGATTAATCAAATCATTAACACTAAGCAAACTTTACCTAGCTCAATAACAAAACTCCTGAAATCTGACAGTCAATGTCCTACTAGCCCAACAAATAAAACACTTATGTGTGTCAGTCAATGTCCTACTAGCCCAACAAATAAAAAACTTATGGGTGGCAGTCAATGTCCTACAAGCCCAACAAATAAAACACTTACGTGTGTCAGTCAAGGTCCTACTAGCCCAGTAAATAAAACACTTATGGGTGGCAGTCAATGTCCTACTAGCCCAACAAATAAAACACTTATGTGTGTCAGTCAATGTCCTACTAGCCCAACAAATAAAACACTTATGTGTGTCAGTCAATGTCCTACTAGCCCAACAAATAAAACACTTATGTGTGTCAGTCAATGTCCTACTAGCCCAACAAATAAAACACTTATGTGTGTCAGTCAATGTCCTACTAGCCCAACAAATAAAACACTTATGTGTGTCAGTCAATGTCCTACTAGCCCAACAAATAAAACACTTATGTGTGTCAGTCAATGTCCTACTAGCCCAACAAATAAAACACTTATGTGTGTCAGTCAATGTCCTACTAGCCCAACAAATAAAACACTTACGTGTGTCAGTCAAGGTCCTACTAGCCCAACAAATAAAACACTTATGTGTGTCAGTCAAGGTCCTACTAAGCCAACAAATAAAACACTTATGTGTGTCAGTCAAGGTCCTACTAAGCCAACAAATAAAACACTTATGTGTGTCAGTCAATGTCCTACTAGCCCAACAAATAAAACACTTATGTGTGTCAGTCAATGTCCTACTAGCCCAACAAATAAAACACTTATGTGTGTCAGTCAATGTCCTACTAGCCCAACAAATAAAACACTTATGTGTGTCAGTCAATGTCCTACTAGCCCAACAAATAAAACACTTATGTGTGTCAGTCAATGTCCTACTAGCCCAACAAATAAAACACTTATGTGTGTCAGTCAATGTCCTACTAGCCCAACAAATAAAAAACTTATGGGTGGCAGTCAATGTCCTACTAGCCCAACAAATAAAACACTTACGTGTGTCAGTCAATGTCCTACTAGCCCAACAAATAAAACACTTATGTGTGTCAGTCAATGTCCTACTAGCCCAACAAATAAAACACGTATGTGTGTCAGTCAATGTCCTACTAGCCCAACAAATAAAACACGTATGTGTGTCAGTCAATGTCCTACTAGCCCAACAAATAAAACACGTATGTGTGTCAGTCAATGTCCCACTAGCCCAACAAATAAAACACTTATGTGTGTCAGTCAATGTCCTACTAGCCCAACAAATAAAACACTTATGTGTGTCAGTCAATGTCCTACTAGCCCAACAAATAAAACACTTATGTGTGTCAGTCAATGTCCTACTAGCCCAACAAATAAAACACTTATGTGTGTCAGTCAATGTCCTACTAGCCCAACAAATAAAACACTTACGTGTGTCAGTCAAGGTCCTACTAGCCCAACAAATAAAACACTTATGTGTGTCAGTCAAGGTCCTACTAAGCCAACAAATAAAACACTTATGTGTGTCAGTCAAGGTCCTACTAAGCCAACAAATAAAACACTTATGTGTGTCAGTCAATGTCCTACTAGCCCAACAAATAAAACACTTATGTGTGTCAGTCAATGTCCTACTAGCCCAACAAATAAAACACTTATGTGTGTCAGTCAATGTCCTACTAGCCCAACAAATAAAACACTTATGTGTGTCAGTCAATGTCCTACTAGCCCAACAAATAAAACACTTATGTGTGTCAGTCAATGTCCTACTAGCCCAACAAATAAAACACTTATGTGTGTCAGTCAATGTCCTACTAGCCCAACAAATAAAAAACTTATGGGTGGCAGTCAATGTCCTACTAGCCCAACAAATAAAACACTTACGTGTGTCAGTCAATGTCCTACTAGCCCAACAAATAAAACACTTATGTGTGTCAGTCAATGTCCTACTAGCCCAACAAATAAAACACGTATGTGTGTCAGTCAATGTCCTACTAGCCCAACAAATAAAACACGTATGTGTGTCAGTCAATGTCCTACTAGCCCAACAAATAAAACACGTATGTGTGTCAGTCAATGTCCCACTAGCCCAACAAATAAAACACTTATGGTTGACAGAGTACTCGCACCTCACAGACTACGTCTTAAAATACAAGCCAAGGTCTATCTGCAGCGAATCAATATAAAAAAAAACTCCAGACATTAGGCTTTCTCCTGTCCAATATTGTCACATTCCTGGTCTGTTCGTCCTTCACCTCATTTTTTTATCCCTATTTCAACCTTGCATAAGACCTCACAAACCTAATAACGTGAGTTTTTTGTCCGTGCCATAATGCCGTGTATGACATGGCTGTAACAGCGTAACAAAGTAAACGTAACAAAGTTATCGCTTGCAGCCCCAGACGCCGCCCACACAATGCAGCTAACAAACTAGCGTGCGACATTAGAACAAAATTTTGCACATTTTCACGGCCTTCGGCTTTTGCAGCAGCAAGTTAAATAATAATTAAACATGTAAGAAGCGTAGGGGTGGCGGGAGGGGGTGATTACATGGTTCATTAGTACCTTGCTATTTTTCGTACTTGATATATTAGTTTGAATATCTGTGCTGAGTACATGTGTTCAAAACGTGGTCGTGAGTCCAACTGAGCTGTAATTGGTACCTAGCGCGATTTGGGGAGAAAAAGCATTATAAACAGAAACGAAACAATTACATATTTTTTTTACGAAAACGTATACCGGTATCACATATACATCAATGGTATGATATTGTAGAACGTGGTGAATAAACAAAAGCTACCTAAAATACTAGACGTTAGACCCTAACGAAACATAATTGCTCTAATTACCACCCGCGTACAACTGCATTTGAGCAGGAATTTGAGTTAGTTAAAGAAAATAATCTCCTTAGTGGTAACTGCTCACATCTGTAGTTTACAAACCATTAGTTCCCCAGGTAAAACACGCATCGTTTGCTAAAAAAATAATGAGCAGTTGCGAGTTGTACTGTAATGTTTTCATACCACGGAAAAAAAAGCCTGAAAAATGTTTTACTTTGGGCCTAACTATCCTGTGCCTAGCTGAAAATGATCTGCGTAGTTTTCTGTAGTCTACCCTTAATTCACGACCTTGTGGTATGTTTTGAACCACTCACAAATACCACTTGCACATAACACCCGTACTACACCGCAGACATATTTCTAGAACTGTCCAACACGACTTAAACAATATCCCCCAACCCCTACACCACATACATATTTCTGGAATTGTCGACTCCTAGACCCAAGGAATATTTTCAGTCCCTTCTACAGACACGTTAACAACAAACACGTTTCTAGAACCATCAACATACAGGATGACCACAGACATATTTCTAGAACAATCTCAAGTTGTTGGGGTGTCTTGGTGTGTACATGAGCAGCAGCTGACGACCAAATCTCGCACCAGTTCAAGGCTCCAGGCACTTCTGGAAAAATCTATTTCTGGTGAAGATCTGTAAAAGTTTGACCTGTTCAGGGGGTCTGTAGGTCCTTAGTACTAACTGGGAACTTTTGATTTCCCCCCAGAGAGTCAACGGTTCAACTAAATCTATGTATCATTTTATATCAAGTCTTCTGGCTCGATCGCCTTACGTAGTCGTCTAAGATGTTGGTGTTGTCAACAAAATCTTATCCACAAAGACACGGGAAATTTTTAAATTTTTACTTTCTCGTATATACGAAGTATAGAGAAAGTCTTGTAATCGTGCAAAAAAAAGTCGAGATTTTTATATATTAGCCTGATGTGTAGATTTTATATCTCGATTTAGTCTCATTTCAAAATGAGATGGAGACGGACCAAGATCATATACGGTTTGGAGATATACCAAGACCACGGACGAAAAGACAATCTCTCTTATCATTTTTATTTATCTCATTGTAAATAGCTGTATGTCATTTAGTTGGAATACATTTTGAGAAAATCTACATTCGTGCATAATTTAATAATGGTAATACAAAACACAATTAAAAATAATCCTCAGAATATCTGACATAAACTGAACAAACGCCAGCAAGGATTGATTTTCTGATCTTGTCAGAGTTTCTTCCAGGTATCTCTTCGAAAAAAAAAAAATTCAGCCCCCCCCCCCCGAACGAAATGAAATATATATAATTCATATAGAATAATTTTTTTTTTATCAGTGTCCGCCCCCCGCCCCCGAGGAAAGTCTACCGCCCCCCCCCCCCCGAAAATTTCAAGTGCCCCCCCCCCCTTCCGGAGAAAACAAGTCTGGAAGAAACACTGGATCTTGTCAACATAAGACGACCACAACTCCCCCTGGCCCCCACAACCGGGGATCTCGGGGACTATCAGGTCCCAAAACTTGACATTGAAAAATTAAAAATTGAGTGTTGCTGTTTTACTCCTACCATTTTCTTTTTACAGCTACACCATTAATTTGAAATAGCTTTTTATACGATTTAACCGTTAATTAACACGATAATGCTCGTTATTTAGGTAGCGCTGTTACATGGTGAAAAAAGTTTTAACCCAGAGCAAAGTTTTCCATAAAGATAAGAAACATAAGCTGAAACCTACCAATGATGATCTCTGCAGTGGCGTAGCGAGGTCGGGTGTCACCCGGTGCGGCACTTAACGGTGTCACCCCTTAGAGGCGTAGCGACCCTTCCGGGGACAAACTTTCAAACTTTCGATTTGCATCCCCCCTCAAGTTTTTCTCTATATATTTTGCTATTTTTTGCCTTGGTGTCACCCCCCTAAATGGTGTCACCCGGTGCGGTCCGCACCCCCGCCCCGCCCCCTCGCTACGCCTCTGGATCTCTGTATCCATTACCTTGACCGAGCGCCTCTCCCCCACTTCTACTTGTATCTTGTTTCTGAGTCTCTCCCCTCCCCACCTTGACCCCACCCCACCCCGGGGTCGGCGTGGTCGAGTCGGTAAAGCTCATGGTTGCTAAACCGAAAAGTCTCGAGTTCGAACCCTCGGGCAGATGAGGCTCGTTAGCTGTGGGACAGCCACTCTTCTAGGAGAGACAACTCCAAAATTAAACAACTGCTGCCTTGTAGTTTGTTCTTGGTTGGACAAAGGCTATGGAAGCAAATCCAAAAAGAAAAGCAGGCTGAAATCGGAGTCAATGGCCTCAATGGCGCATAACCAGTTGACACGTAACGCTTAATTGTGTTGGAGGCGTGGTCGAGTCGGCAAAAAGCTCATGGTTGATAAATTCGAACAAAGTCTCGAGTTCAAACCCACTGGCAGATACTCTCGATCCCCTTCAACACTAATAATTAAGAACGAAGAAGAAGAAGAAGACTTGTATCTTGTTTCTGAGTCTCTCCCCTCCCCACCTTGACCCCACCCCACCCCTGTGATGGCACCCCATCCCCCCAAAAAAAAACATCCTGACGTAAACGTGAACTCCCAAGCCTCGGACATTTTCTTTCATTTCCGCTTTTGTCGGTGGCGGCTGACCTTCGTGGCCTTTGACCCCGTGCAGATGAACCACGTCGAGACATTGCGAAACATCCAGGAGGGTAAACATCGTTGCTTCAAAAACATTCGAGAATGTTCTCTCAATCTGCGCACATCTGGCTTGTGTCATACGTCTTCAGAAAACTGTTTGCCATTTTGCCCGTCAGCATCAAAATAAAACATCTTGTTTGTTAAATTTTTTTTTTTGCAACAGTGGTATTAGAGGGTACTACGTAATTTGACAAACTTTATATTGACATTTAAAAAGAAAATATCCGACAGCTGTGTAATGTAATGTGAAGTTAACAATCTCAACACTGTTACAGAAACAGTTTTACTTCCTGCCGTTTAATTTAAAAGTATAAAAAGTAGTGGCTATTGAATTGAATGAACAAATGACCAAATATTTTCACCACATTCATAAGCTTCACAATGGTATCAATGGCATTTCCTGTTATTAAAGTTTTATTGTTTAATCTCAGACAGTAGGAATGCAGGTCACGTGTACTGTTGCTAAAAATAGGCATTTCCTGTCTTTAATATCCTTAACCGTTTTTAAGAGAATTGAAAAGCGAAAAAAACCCCGATAAAGTCTTTGTGCCATACTTAATATTTATATACAGACACATATATATATATATATATATATATATATATATATATATATATATATATATATGTATATATATATATATATATATATATATATATATATATATATATATATATATATATATATATATATATATATACATATATACATATATATATATATATATATATATATATATATACATATATACATATATATATATATATATATACATATATACATATATACATATATACATATATACATATATATATATATATATATATATATATATATATATATATATATATATATATATATATATATATATATATATACATATATACATATATATATATATATATATATATATACATATATACATATATACATATATACATATATATATATATATATATATATATATATATATATATATATATATATATATATATATATATATATATATATATATATACTGATTTCTTCTCCGGGAGCATTTGTTTTTAAGTTCTTCACAAACATTTAATTACGAGCCGCTCCCAGAAGAATACATATTGAAAACGAAGTTCACTAAGGCGATGTTTATTTTTAGGATACTCAACAGAGGACACGATGGCCCTTCCATTTAAAGATGGCTGCGCTGGCCAGATGACATAGAGCCGTGTGGCTGCGGCCCTCTGAGCCGACACTGGGCTAAGACCTTGTGTCAATTCTTCCCATTATGACGATCTCGGCCTCCAAGAGATTTTGACTCGGGGATCGAGGCGCAGCTTAACTCCCTTTGATGCCTCTTCCATAAGTCAGTGGAATGTCCCTGACAAATATATACACACATACACCAAGACAAACACACACACACAGGCACACTGCTAATGTTACATCGAAAACAGAAAAGGCAAACGACCGGGCAATGAAATCATGCGAGTTTATTATCATACAACAGCTCAAGGTCAACTGAAGGTCACTTGGTGTCCAGACCAAGCCAAACTCCGTGCATATCAGTAATCAACAAAGGTCAAAGGTCAGGGTTTATCGATACACTTGTAAAAACGTTAAATAGTCAATCACCCACAAATTCAATTTGGAACACCCGATTAAACATATTTGACAGCCGTACTACATTTTAACCCATACATACTCAATAGATAATATTTGTCACATATATTTAAAAACAACGAAAGAATTATTATTTCCATTATTGTTACTGTATTATATTTTTAGCTTTCTTTATAAAATAAAAACATAATGCAGGTGAGCAATGTTTACACGTGTATCGTGTCAACTCACACTTCACGTCGTGTTATAAAAAGTCACATAGCCCATCCTTTATGAACACGACTTCATTATGATTGACCCCCACCTTTTCTGGACATGGCCCCATTATGACTGACCCCATAGGTTGATCCTACACGTGTCACGGGATGTTTTGGAGCTTCATATCTTGACAAAACTTCTGAGTTGACGCAAAACTATATGAAACCCCGAAAATGAGTTTCATTTTACACGGGCGTAAGCATTTTTAGTGCAATCCTTAATTAAAACCTTTGATTCAAATGGAATTTACAAATGTGGCTCACTGTAACAGAACAGGCTGTCATGTAAGGCGCAATATGCCACACCTGGGTCCTGCCCCCCCACCCCCCTACCGCTCCCCTGGTGGATCATTTACAGATGGGATCATTACCACCATGGTCAAGGCCACGTCCCCTGGGTTCTCATTAGCGGCTGGCAAAGACACGGTGTTTGAAAAAGAGGCCTTCAGTCATGTTCAAATATCGATTTCCTTTCCTACCTAGAAGAATGAATTACAGCCAGACACTTAGAAGGTTTCGAGTAAGCTTCAACGATCGTCACGACATGGGTTGTAGATCTTGTATTTGTCCTCTCCACCAAAGGAATTCCGAGTCCACAATTTTATCGACCATGTTGGTGTACAACTACAACACTCAGCAATAACAGAATAGCTTTTCCTGGTGTTGTGTTTGCAGTGGCGGAACTAGAATATATATATATATATATATATATATATATATATATATATATATATATATATATATATATATATATATATATATATATATATACATACATACAGTATTCTAAAGTATTCTTTTTACAAAACAATCATTAAGCTAAAAATGAAAAAAAAAGAAATATCCTTCAAAAATTGATTATGGTTAGCTGTGGGCCCCAAATGGCGTGCCCACCCCCTTCCCCCCCCCCCCCCCCCCCAGGTGTTCCGCACCTGTGTGTTGGCATGAAATACCTTTAAAAACTTGTGTTTTAAAATGTATAGTTTTAATTTAAAACAAAAAAAGTGCTTATTATAAGTATTTAAATGAAAGGTAATTACAGAAACATATTTTAGCATTATAATTACATTACATATATTATTATTATTAAGGCCGAAGAAGATTTTGAAAGATTGCGGAGAAATGAGTGTTGTTCTAGACCCATTCAGGTGCGTGTTCCGGATGATACCCCACCTGATGTCACAAGCAATAGTGGGTCACGTCAAATGATGAAAAAACTTGTGTCTGGTATCAGGTGAGACAAAGTTCTGCTACAGGTGACAGAAATTTGGGGCTATAGCTAGGTTGGAGTAGGGATAACTAGGAATATGAATTCTGTTGTAGGTTGAGATTGACGTTCAATACAATGGTATCGATTGGTAGAAAGTTACGTTTTGTGTTCAGATATCGCAAGATGTCATTTCCAGTTGAGAAGCCAGGCTTAAACCACACAAGGCAACTGTTCAAATCACAATAAATACAAAACTGTTTACTTGTAATGCTTGACTTGAAATCACAACATACGTAACATGTGGTGATTGACGCCAAATCACAACATAAAAGTTTACGTGTAAAGCTTGACGTCAAATGAACCACAAATAAGCGGCCATATTGCTAAGTCAACGAACTGCAGCAGACGTCTATCGTCTGGTGACAAGAGACAGGAACACACGTCTGAAGTTGGATCCGAACACCAGGTAGACGAAGAAGCTGATGGCGTAGTGGGTGTAGTAGACGGTCTCGAACACAATCTGAAGGATGACCTCCATCCCGGAATACGACACCATCATCTTGAGCCTGATCACGTGACTCGGCGAGTGGAACACCAACATGGTGACCGAGACTAAAAATAGAAACTTGCTGGCCTGTGTTTCCAGAGCGGCTGCTGTGGATTGTTTTTTCCCTTTGTGGCAGCCGCCTTGCAGTTGGTACATGGTCGTGTCTTTGTGGCGCATTTTCGTGCGGCGGGTGGAGCGCATGGCGATGACGACGATGGCGGTGTTGGTGACGGCGAGGATGATCATAGGCACGAAGATGGTGATGAGAGAATCAAGGTAGGTGATGGCCCAGATAAACGTCTCGTACTGCTTCAAGGGTGAGCACACCTTGCCAGGTACAACATCTGTCGTGTTTGACATCGACAGCAACGTATCGTTCTCGACTGTCACAAGTTTAGACAAACCTTCATGGGAGCTTAAATTTAACTTACTTTCGTTTTCGTATTTTGTAATGGTAGAGTTACCCTTGTTGAAAGTAGTTTGAGGGTTTACAATATGACTGAGAGGTTCTTGAACGCCGTTGTTCCACAGTGAGAATTGGTATAGAACAACTCCAAGCAGGATAATGGATGCGGTTAAAACTATGGCAGACGTGGCGTTGCAGGATCTTTGAACATACAGGGGCTTAAGGACACAGAGCAGGTTTTCTACTGTGAGAACCACTGTCAGCCAGATGGACACAAAGGCCGAGAGGTAAGAGAAGAAGATGACAAGTTGACACACCCCCTCCATGTTGAATAGACCGATCTGTATCCGGGTCAGCCAAATAACGAAGGCTGTCGTCAGGAATAGAAAATCCGATACCGATTTCACGGCCAGGTACACACTGCAAGACAGACGTCTTAAGCTGGGCTGCATGAATACAATCAGCGATACGATATTCGCGGCGAATCCGATTCCACATATGAACGGGATCAAAGTGGTTTGGCTGTGTTTGATGAACAGATAAAGCTGGTAGGTTTCTTCGTCTTTGAAGGGGTTGCCAGGGGTGGCTGAGCTGTTGTCAGCCATCTTGACAACCAGGGCAACAACCCAGGGTTGGGAAACTCAACACGACAGCGTTGATAGCAATCGGGTATTCGACGTTCTAAAAATAGCACGAACTATTTGATCCAGAGCGCTATGAACCATCACGTAAGGATTAGTTGTATTTGGAATAACTTTCCAAAAATAAATGTTTTAAAGGCCTTTACGGTTTTATCAGCATGTTAATGTTTCTTTCAATGACGTAATCCCGTTGAATGAGACATTTGTTTCAATCGACATTGTAAAAACTTCCTGGATCCCTAAAAAAATGTCCACACATAAAATTTAATTATTGTTCGCGTGACCGTGAGCCATAAAAACACGGCTAATTTAGTCAAAATGTTATTTTTAATTGGCGGCGAAGGGATATCTAATTAACCAGATGTCCCACGCTTGACCGCTGGCTTGTAAATAGCCAATCGATCCTAAATCAATGTGGGGAAATCGGTTGCAGATATTGACAGATGTCTGCAGATCTGGCAGATATTGACAGATGTCTTTAGGTCTGGCAGATATTGACAGATGTCTTTAGGTCTGGCAGATATTGACAGATGTCTGTAGATCTGGCAGATATTGACAGATGTCTGTAGGTCTGGCAGATATTGACAGATGTCTGTAGGTCTGGCAGATATTGACAGATGTCTGTAGGTCTGCAGATATTGACAGATGTCTGTAGGTCTGGCAGATATTAACAGATGTCTTTAGATCTGGCAGATATTGACAGATGTCTGTAGATCTGGCAGATATTGACAGATGTCTGTAGATCTGGCAGATATTGACAGATGTCTGTAGGTCTGGCAGATATTGACAGATGTCTGTAGGTCTGGCAGATATTGACAGATGTCTGTAGGTCTGCAGATATTGACAGATGTCTGTAGGTCTGGCAGATATTGACAGATGTCTTTAGATCTGGCAGATATTGACAGATGTCTGTAGATCTGGCAGATATTGACAGATGTCTTTAGGTCTGGCAGATATTGACAGATGTCTGTAGATCTGGCAGATATTGACAGATGTCTGAAGATCTGGCAGATATTGACAGATGTCTGTAGGTCTGGCAGATATTGACAGATGTCTGTAGGTCTGGCAGATATTGACAGATGTCTGTAGGTCTGCAGATATTGATAGATGTCTTTAGGTCTGGCAGATATTGACAGATGTCTGTAGGTCTGGCAGATATTGACAGGTGTCTGTAGATCTGGCAGATATTGACAGATGTCTGTAGGTCTAGACGCTGATCTCTTTACTGGACGCAGTTCCTGAAATAGAGCAATTTTAAATGTTACATTTTTTATCTAATAGTTTAAAAAAATCGATAACACGGCTATTTGAATGACATCGTTATATGTAAGAGAAAGTATAGATAAAAATAAAACTCGATCTGTCCAAAACGTTTCCCGTCATTATCGATAATTAAGCTGTCCAGAAGGTGATTAATTAAAGCCCAGACAATTACCGAATTATTCACTTTATTATCAGAGTACACAGAAGCGACGATCAAGGACTTATGCAATCAATAATGTTTGTAGAAAAAATGTTTGGGGTGGACATTTTTGTTAACATTTTACGAGGTTGTTACACATATTGTTAAAATGTTGATAGACTGTTAAAATGTTAACATATTATTAATATATTGACAGATTGTTTAAAATGTTAACATATTGTTTACATATGTATCAGCCTCTTTCGAGTTACCAATACAATGCTCGCTAGCAGTGGTTGTGTTTAGGTAGGAAGATTGGTGCAGTTTTTTTTGGTGAGGTAGTTCGGCGTGGGCAGTGACCACAGGTAATATAGGGAGTTGTCAAATATAGTGTGGATAGTGTAGTGACCACAGGTAATATAGGGAGTTGTCAAATATAGTGTGGATAGTGTAGTGACCACAGGTAATATAGGGAGTTGTCAAATATAGTGTGGATAGTGTAGTGACCACAGGTAATATGGGGAGTTGTCAAATATAGTGTGGATAGTGTAGTGACCACAGGTAATATAGGGAGTTGTCAAATATAGTGTGGATAGTGTAGTGACCACAGGTAATATGGGGAGTTGTCAAATATAGTGTGGATAGTGTAGTGACCACAGGTAATATAGGGAGTTGTCAAATATAGTGTGGATAGTGTAGTGACCACAGGTAATATAGGGAGTTGTCAAATATAGTGTGGATAGTGTAGTGACCACAGGTAATATAGGGAGTTGTCAAATATAGTGTGGATAGTGTAGTGACCACAGGTAATATAGGGAGTTGTCAAATATAGTGTGGATAGTGTAGTGACCACAGGTAATATAGGGAGTTGTCAAATATAGTGTGGATAGTGTAGTGACCACAGGTAATATAGGGAGTTGTCAAATATAGTGTGGATAGTGTAGTGACCACAGGTAATATAGGGAGTTGTCAAATATAGTGTGGATAGTGTAGTGACCACAGGTAATATAGGGAGTTGTCAAATATAGTGTGGATAGTGTAGTGACCACAGGTAATATAGGGAGTTGTCAAATATAGTGTGGATAGTGTAGTGACCACAGGTAATATAGGGAGTTGTCAAATATAGTGTGGATAGTGTAGTGACCACAGGTAATATAGGGAGTTGTCAAATATAGTGTGGATAGTGTAGTGACCACAGGTAATATAGGGAGTTGTCAAATATAGTGTGGATAGTGTAGTGACCACAGGTAATATAGGGAGTTGTCAAATATAGTGTGGATAGTGTAGTGACCACAGGTAATATAGGGAGTTGTCAAATATAGTGTGGATAGTGTAGTGACCACAGGTAATATAGGGAGTTGTCAAATATAGTGTGGATAGTGTAGTGACCACAGGTAATATAGGGAGTTGTCAAATATAGTGTGGATAGTGTAGTGACCACAGGTAATATAGGGAGTTGTCAAATATAGTGTGGATAGTGTAGTGACCACAGGTAATATAGGGAGTTGTCAAATATAGTGTGGATAGTGTAGTGACCACAGGTAATATAGGGAGTTGTCAAATATAGTGTGGATAGTGTAGTGACCACAGGTAATATAGGGAGTTGTCAAATATAGTGTGGATAGTGTAGTGACCACAGGTAATATAGGGAGTTGTCAAATATAGTGTGGATAGTGTAGTGACCACAGGTAATATAGGGAGTTGTCAAATATAGTGTGGATAGTGTAGTGACCACAGGTAATATAGGGAGTTGTCAAATATAGTGTGGATAGTGTAGTGACCACAGGTAATATAGGGAGTTGTCAAATATAGTGTGGATAGTGTAGTGACCACAGGTAATATAGGGAGTTGTCAAATATAGTGTGGATAGTGTAGTGACCACAGGTAATATAGGGAGTTGTCAAATATAGTGTGGATAGTGTAGTGACCACAGGTAATATAGGGAGTTGTCAAATATAGTGTGGATAGTGTAGTGACCACAGGTAATATAGGGAGTTGTCAAATATAGTGTGGATAGTGTAGTGACCACAGGTAATATAGGGAGTTGTCAAATATAGTGTGGATAGTGTAGTGACCACAGGTAATATAGGGAGTTGTCAAATATAGTGTGGATAGTGTAGTGACCACAGGTAATATAGGGAGTTGTCAAATATAGTGTGGATAGTGTAGTGCCCACAGGTAATATAGGGAGTTGTCAAATATAGTGTGGATAGTGTAGTGACCACAGGTAATATAGGGAGTTGTCAAATATAGTGTGGATAGTGTAGTGACCACAGGTAATATAGGGAGTTGTCAAATATAGTGTGGATAGTGTAGTGACCACAGGTAATATAGGGAGTTGTCAAATATAGTGTGGATAGTGTAGTGACCACAGGTAATATAGGGAGTTGTCAAATATAGTGTGGATAGTGTAGTGACCACAGGTAATATAGGGAGTTGTCAAATATAGTGTGGATAGTGTAGTGACCACAGGTAATATAGGGAGTTGTCAAATATAGTGTGGATAGTGTAGTGACCACAGGTAATATAGGGAGTTGTCAAATATAGTGTGGATAGTGTAGTGACCACAGGTAATATAGGGAGTTGTCAAATATAGTGTGGATAGTGTAGTGACCACAGGTAATATAGGGAGTTGTCAAATATAGTGTGGATAGTGTAGTGACCACAGGTAATATAGGGAGTTGTCAAATATAGTGTGGATAGTGTAGTGACCACAGGTAATATAGGGAGTTGTCAAATATAGTGTGGATAGTGTAGTGACCACAGGTAATATAGGGAGTTGTCAAATATAGTGTGGATAGTGTAGTGACCACAGGTAATATAGGGAGTTGTCAAATATAGTGTGGATAGTGTAGTGACCACAGGTAATATAGGGAGTTGTCAAATATAGTGTGGATAGTGTAGTGACCACAGGTAATATAGGGAGTTGTCAAATATAGTGTGGATAGTGTAGTGACCACAGGTAATATAGGGAGTTGTCAAATATAGTGTGGATAGTGTAGTGACCACAGGTAATATAGGGAGTTGTCAAATATAGTGTGGATAGTGTAGTGACCACAGGTAATATAGGGAGTTGTCAAATATAGTGTGGATAGTGTAGTGCCCACAGGTAATATAGGGAGTTGTCAAATATAGTGTGGATAGTGTAGTGACCACAGGTAATATAGGGAGTTGTCAAATATAGTGTGGATAGTGTAGTGACCACAGGTAATATAGGGAGTTGTCAAATATAGTGTGGATAGTGTAGTGACCACAGGTAATATATGTAGTTTTCAAATACTCCTAAGTCATAAATTATAAAGTATCATTCGCCCAACCCATGCCCTCGAACAAGTGCATATTGTTTAAGTGCTCTTTAACATGAACTTTTTCATTAGAAGATGAGGGTCTAGAGAAAAAAAAGATTGGTTTTAATGTGAGGTCCAAAACTGTGTCACTCTTTGTATGTGTAGTCAAAAACCGTATAGAACACATACTTTCATGGGAACATAACGTACATTTTGCTTTCACCAAAACCGTATTGAACACATACTTACATTGTAACATAACGTACATTGTGTTGGCACCAAAAACTTATAGAACACATACTTTCACCAAAATGGCACCAAATGTTGCTGACACAGGCGTTTTTGTTTTAAAAATTTAGGGGTCGTAGCGATGTAGCAGTCACTCTGTACAATGAATCAGCTCCTATTTAACGGCGAAGCATCCATTTTTATTTCCTCGTTAAAATAAAAACCGCCGAATCGATATCGTTCACGTCCGACCTTTGCTGGCACTGAAGAAAATCAAACTAAGATAGTCTGTTGTCTGTCAAGACATATTGAGGTCAAGCTGACCTCGTGCCACCCACTCAAGGTTTTCCCATCTTTGATTTCACTGGATTCCAGACAGACCGCAAAGGTCGTCAGAACTATTTGGGCTCAAAATATTTGTCATGGTTTTCAAATTTTCCAATTGTGAAACTTTAGCCTTAAAAAGGAAAACCATTATTCCAATTCGTTTACCTAAAACAATTAACCTCCTTCTCAGAGAGAAAATAAAACTATTTCCAATTGATCAATTATAATTTATAAAGTCTAAAGTAACATTTCTATGGTATATTTGATTTTATAATTTGTCTGTAAAAAGACTAAACAATAACGTCAGTGTAATTTTAAGATTTAAAAAATCGATTTAGGTAACTATAGAACATCTAACATTTAGCTAAGAGTAAGCGAGATAAATTAAAACTTGTAGACAACGATTATTAAAAATTCAGTGTTCCCTAGATTTGTGTATATTTTATACTACATAGTTGGTTCACTTATATCACGTTCCCCTTTACTGGTTTTCTAATTCGCTCCATATATACAAAATGAATACATATAAGTGTCGTATACCATTAAACACATAACTTTAAGTTAGAAAATTTCTAAAGACAGCATCTAAGATAAGCTGAAATGTTGTAATCACTAACGAATAGAGATTTTTTCCTCTACTCAAAAAATCTCCAAGCAGAAA
Source organism: Physella acuta (assembly GCF_028476545.2). Classification (NCBI taxonomy): domain Eukaryota; kingdom Metazoa; phylum Mollusca; class Gastropoda; family Physidae; genus Physella; species Physella acuta. The sequence continues at coordinate 43,857 of NW_026732035.1, forward strand.
TCAATTTAATATCTAAATTGTTTTGTTTTTTTCATTTTGCCATGGCAACCAATGCACAGACCCCGAACTACAACAAAATTGCATGCAATTTATCATCTATCTATATACTACTAAAAGTCAAGTTTGTTTACATGTTTGAATATTTATTTGTTTTTTTTGTTTGTTTTTTTGTTTGTTTTTTTGTTTGCCTGATCGACTATCTCGCATGGTTGCACTCATCGTATAAAGCTGTAAAATAGTATGTAGGTAGAGAAAATTTTTTGTTTTAAGACAGACTGTTAATCACAAATTTATTTAAAGACGTTAATTAATTTATTGATTTATTCATACGCAGAGTAACCCATTTTTTTTTAAAAGATTAAAACGACCACTACACTCGGCGGGACCGTGACGTCACAGGTTTTTGTTTACTCTTTAGTACAATAAAATGGCGGCGTCTATCGAAGAAAATTGTGTTCCCATTCAAAAGTTTAACGCGTTCTAAATCTAATTTTCTGTCGGTCATAACTTTAACAATACGTCCGTTTGCTGTATTTATTACTTATATCAATTTTAAACTGTCTTTTTTCATTTAGTTTTACGGTAAATTTCTCTAGATCTACAATCTGTCCAAGAAAATGTTAAAACATTGACTAAACTTTGTGGGAATAGTGACGTCCCTTGATGTGTTTACTTTTTTGGTACAATAAAAATCTATCTATATACTACTAAAAGTCAAGTTTGTTTACATGTTTGAATATTTATTTTTTTGTTTGTTTTTTTGTTTGTTTTTTCTGTTTGCCTGATCGACTATCTCGCATGGTTGCACTCATCGTGGAAAGCTGTAAAATAGTATGTAGGTAGAGAAATTTTTTTGTTTTAAGACAGACTGTTAATCACAAATTTATTTAAAGACGTTAATTAATTTATTGATTTATTCATACGCAGAGTAACCCATTTTTTTTTAAAAGATTAAAACGACCACTACACTCGGCGGGACCGTGACGTCACAGGTTTTTGTTTACTCTTTAGTACAATAAAATGGCGGCGTCTATCAAAGAAAATTGTGTTCCCATTCAAAAGTTTAACGCGTTCTAAATCTAATTTTCTGTCGGTCATAACTTTAACAATACGTCCGTTTGCTGTATTTATTACGTTCCAACACTTATATCAATTTTAAACTGTCTTTTTTCATTTAGTTTTACGATAAATTTCTCTAGATCTACAATCTGTCCAAGAAAATGTTAAAACATTGACTAAACTTTGTGGGAATAGTGACGTCCCTTGATGTGTTTACTTTTTTAGTACAATAAAAATGGCGGACTCCATCATAGACTTTGTGGCCCATTCAAAAGTTTAACGCGTTACAAAGCTAATTTTCTGCCGGCTATAACTTAAACAATACGTCCGTTTGCTGTATTTATTACGTTCCAACACTTATATCAATTTTAAACTGTCTTTTTTCATTAGTTTTAACAATAAATTTCTCTAGATCTAGATCTAGATCTAAAGATCAGCTGTTGAAGGAAAGTTATGAATCTAGCCTAGATTCTAGACTAGAATCTAGATCTAGCCTAGATCTAGGTCACTAGACTCAATGTACATTCTAGATCTAGACTTAATGTGAATTCTACATCTAGAATCTATTTCAGGCCTTAATTATTTTATATAAATCTTTGTTTAGCTTCAATGATCATCTAATTCGAGAATAAATGGAATTTTTTAAAATCTAGGTTCTATATCTAGATATAGTAGGATTACTAACTAACTTGGAGGCGTGGTCGGCTGCTAACAACAATATGGCGTCCGGACCGGACGAATGACTTCGGACCATTTTTAGGCCATGTTTACCACGAGCAAGATGGCGGGTGTTCACATTATTTAAACATGGTATAGGTGGCCAGGGCTAGATATGCCAGAAAAGCATTTTAAAATTTGCTTTGGAGAGTGAAGGCTAAATTTTAAAGTCAGTGTCATAAAAATTAATAGAACTTTTTTTTTTACGTTTTCAATTATTTTTTCTTAAGCCCTATATGTGAATGATAAGGTTGACTATCAGGAACTCGCGGGGCACAGGGCAGGTGAAGTAGGGTTCATCTGTTTCTTTGTCCTAAGCATATGAAGGGATAGTGTGGTCAGAGACATGCTCGGCTGGAATAGTTTTTTAAACGATAAAAACATGTTGTCTGAGACTTGGCGGGACACTGGGCAGGTGAAGTAGAGTTGAGTAGGTCACCTGTGACGTCAGTATATGAAGGGATAGTCCGAAATCGGTGTTTTCGGTGTTTTTAAATGATAAAAAAATCTTTTTGAATGTGGGGTCTGTTTTTTGTGACGATAAGTGACACTGCAGTAGCGTAGCGAGGAGAGGGGGGGGGGCGGGTGGGGGACATATGTCCCCGGGCGCCGACCTTAGGGGGCGCCAAAATGGGTTGGAAAAATTGATTAAAAGGTTGAGGGGGGTGCAAATCGAAAGTTTGAGTGGGGGGGGGGTGCACATCAAACGTTTGAGGGGGGGGGGGTTGCAAATCGAAAAGTTTGTCCCCGGGCGCCGAGAAGGGTCTCTATGCATCTGAGTGACAGACGTGATGTTTTTTGATGGATGACCCCCGAAACCCACAGTTATCCAAGGGATGACGGGTAGTCTAGTATACTACTAAAAGTCAAGTTTGTTTACATGTTTGAATATTTATTTGTTTTTTTGTTTGTTTTTTTGTTTGTTTTTTTGTTTGCCTGATCGACTATCTCGCATGGTTGCACTCATCGTGGAAAGCTGTAAAATAGTATGTAGGTAGAGAAAATTTTTTGTTTTAAGACAGACTGTTAATCACAAATTTATTTAAAGACGTTAATTAATTTATTGATTTATTCATACGCAGAGTAACCCATTTTTTTTAAAAGATTAAAACGACCACTACACTCGGCGGGACCGTGACGTCACAGGTTTTTATTTACTCTTTAGTACAATAAAATGGCGGCGTCTATCGAAGAAAATTGTGTTCCCATTCAAAAGTTTAACGCGTTCTAAATCTAATTTTCTGTCGGTCATAACTTTAACAATACGTCCGTTTGCTGTATTTATTACTTATATCAATTTTAAACTGTCTTTTTTCATTTAGTTTTACGGTAAATTTCTCTAGATCTACAATCTGTCCAAGAAAATGTTAAAACATTGACTAAACTTTGTGGGAATAGTGACGTCCCTTGATGTGTTTACTTTTTTGGTACAATAAAAATCTATCTATATACTACTAAAAGTCAAGTTTGTTTACATGTTTGAATATTTATTTTTTTGTTTGTTTTTTTGTTTGTTTTTTCTGTTTGCCTGATCGACTATCTCGCATGGTTGCACTCATCGTGGAAAGCTGTAAAATAGTATGTAGGTAGAGAAATTTTTTTGTTTTAAGACAGACTGTTAATCACAAATTTATTTAAAGACGTTAATTAATTTATTGATTTATTCATACGCAGAGTAACCCATTTTTTTTAAAAGATTAAAACGACCACTACACTCGGCGGGACCGTGACGTCACAGGTTTTTATTTACTCTTTAGTACAATAAAATGGCGGCGTCTATCGAAGAAAATTGTGTTCCCATTCAAAAGTTTAACGCGTTCTAAATCTAATTTTCTGTCGGTCATAACTTTAACAATACGTCCGTTTGCTGTATTTATTACTTATATCAATTTTAAACTGTCTTTTTTCATTTAGTTTTACGGTAAATTTCTCTAGATCTACAATCTGTCCAAGAAAATGTTAAAACTTTGACTAAACTTTGTGGGAATAGTGACGTCCCTTGATGTGTTTACTTTTTTGGTACAATAAAAATGGCGGACTCCATCATAGACTTTGTGGCCCATTCAAAAGTTTAACGCGTTACAAAGCTAATTTTCTGCCGGCTATAACTTAAACAATACGTCCGTTTGCTGTATTTATTACGTTCCAACACTTATATCAATTTTAAACTGTCTTTTTTCATTAGTTTTACAATAAATTTCTCTAGATCTAGATCTAAAGATCAGCTGTTGAAGGAAAGTTATGAATCTAGCCTAGATTCTAGACTAGAATCTAGACTAGATCTAGCCTAGATCTAGGTCACTAGACTCAATGTACATTCTAGATCTAGACTTAATGTAAATTCTACATCTAGAATCTATTTCAGGCCTTAATTATTTTATATAAATCTTTGTTTAGCTTCAATGATCATCTAATTCGAGAATAAATGGAATTTTTTAAAATCTAGGTTCTATATCTAGATATAGTAGGATTACTAACTAACTTGGAGGCGTGGTCGGCTGCTAACAACAATATGGCGTCCGGACCGGACGAATGACTTCGGACCATTTTTAGGCCATGTTTACCACGAGCAAGATGGCGGGTGTTCACATTATTTAAACATGGTATAGGTGGCCAGGGCTAGATATGCCAGAAAAGCATTTTAAAATTTGCTTTGGAGAGTGAAGGCTAAATTTTAAAGTCAGTGTCATAAAAATTAATAGAACTTTTTTTTTTACGTTTTCAATTATTTTTTCTTAAGCCCTATATGTGAATGATAAGGTTGACTATCAGGAACTCGCGGGGCACAGGGCAGGTGAAGTAGGGTTCATCTGTTTCTTTGTCCTAAGCATATGAAGGGATAGTGTGGTCAGAGACATGCTCGGCTGGAATCGTTTTTTAAACGATAAAAACATGTTGTCTGAGACTTGGCGGGACACTGGGCAGGTGAAGTAGAGTTGAGTAGGTCACCTGTGACGTCAGTATATGAAGGGATAGTCCGAAATCGGTGTTTTCGGTGTTTTTAAATGATAAAAAAATCTTTTTGAATGTGGGGTCTGTTTTTTGTGACGATAAGTGACACTGCAGTAGCGTAGCGAGGAGGGGGGGGGGGGCGGGTGGGGGACATATATCCCCGGGCGCCGACCTTAGGGGGCGCCAAAATGGGTTGGAAAAATAAATTAAAAGGTTGAGGGGGGTGCAAATCGAAAGTTTGAGTGGGGGGGGGGGTGCACATCAAAAGTTTGAGGGGGGGGGGTTGCAAATCGAAATCTTGCGGGGGGGGGGGGTTCAAATCGAAAAGTTTGTCCCCGGGCGCCGAGAAGGGTCGCTATGCATCTGAGTGACAGACGTGATGTTTTTTGATGGATGACCCCCGAAACCCACAGTTATCCAAGGGATGACGGGTAGTCTAGTCAAAGATTAAAATCACAAATTATATATTTTTTAATTTAATTATTTTTTCGCTTAATTAAAGAATGTGACTGCCTTCTTTTTCAAAAGATGAATAAGTTAAAAGCGTCATTTCTTTGCTGATATTATCAATACAATATTTTTGTCTGATTACAGAAACTTCTTTATGTATATGCTGTTGGAAAAATACGAACTAGTTCATTTGTGTTTCATTAAAATATGAGTTATCTCCCCCCCCCTTTTTTTTTTGAAGAAGTAGGACGACACAAAAAAATGAAATATTTGAAGACGCATATGGTTCTTTACATCGGCAAGATTAAAAATTCTTGAACTCGTACTTTTGCCATATGCTTTTTTAACTTTTGTTAATATTTTTTAAAAATGTAAATCAAAATATTGTATGATTGAAGTCAGAAGGGCGATAAATCCTTTAATCAGATACTGCCATCATGAGTGGGAAGCTACATGACCGAAGTAAACTGAAAGTTGGCAATTCGAGTTTAGCAAAATATCGATGATAAACTTTGATAGTATTGACACAGCTCTCCGGTTACTTAGAATGCTGAAGGACAGACATCATGGTGCCTAGATATACATTACAGAATGACAATGATATGGAGATGACACCTAAATAAAGAGGTGAAAATGACGTACGTGTGACACATACATAGAGTTGCTACTTAAATAACGATGACACATACATAAATGTGACTTGTACATAGAGATGACATCATGACAAAAAATAAAGTGTAGCGAATACACCGTATCGGTTTAAATAAGCAATAAATCCTAAAACAACATCTTAACAACTTCAGTCGGTGGATTAGTATATACAGGTTTGAGAAGAAACAAACATAGGCATAGTGACATATATACAACTGGTATATTGTTATATACACAGAAACGATCAGCTGACAGAGATAAGGGTAGATACAAAATATGTTTGACGTTTAAAAATTCCATGCAGTATTTTATGTAGAAGTGTTCTATTACACGACAGTTTCAGCTGTCTATAACACACGAATTCCCGTGCTTGACGTCGATAAGCATAGGCTAAACATATATATATATATATATATATATATATATATATATATATATATATATATATATATATATATATATATAGCTAATGACACCGGACAGATTTACAGAGAGAGAGAGAGAGAGAGAGAGACCCGATCATATTTTACAGAGAGAGACTGGGTGATTTTTGTGGATATGGATGGAAAATATTTCAATTCTTCTTCAAGTTTCTGTCTAATCTGTGTGATGATATTGATGGATTATCCAGCTCACAGATCAGGAAACGACATAATGAGGCCGGCGACAAATACTCCCATGCTAAAATCTAATACTGTAGGAAAGGAAAAATAATTAAATCTATGGACAACTATAGGACACCCCTGGGCAATTCCATGATGGGTACCTGACTCATGCTGGATTAATTAAGGCGTCTGGGCATCGTGCTGACTACACTACCCTGTTCGTATTCCGAGGTTATCGAAATAGATGAACTCTACTTCCTCTGCCTCATGTGACGTGCTCAGGAAAAGGTAATCAAACGTAGACTTCGCTTCGCTGATCTCCAATTCGACCGAACACAATGAAGTCGTCGGCTGTGTTAAACTTCAAGCTGTCTCAAGTTGAGATAGAATTCACTCAAGCGATGAATCCATCAGAGTGGAAACAATGTGGACTTGCCACAAATCCACTCTAAATCTCAGTGACAGTTTATTTCCGTACTTCAAAATGTCCTGTAGCGTCGAGGTTTTGACTTTGAAATGTAAATTAAAAACTGAAAAGTAGAGCATCAAAATGCCAAGCTGAGGGTGATTTAAAAACTCCTTCAAAAAGATTTAGGAAACAATTATTTGTAATCATAAATTGATGACTTCAACAAGATTTTTAATTTGCAAATTTTTTAAAAAACAATTAAAGTGCCAGAATTTAAATTGTTGAAGATAAAAACATTCTATATTAAAATTTGTTATAAAGCAATTTACAAAATTCTCCGAAAATTAAAATTCCAAAGCATGATTGTAAAGCGAAATAATTATCGCACGCAAAAAAAAAGAAAAGGTCAATCTGACATCGATTTAATCTCGAAAGCAAATCGCTCCTGATTCCATCCCAGCCCATTATTTACATTGATGAGATTGGGGCGGTCAAGATTTCGTGCCGTCCACATCGATTTCTGCCCGTCAGGTCAGATTTCAGACCAAGGGCACAGTAGACACTGGAACCTGGCTAATACAAATTTATTTTCATCTATTTTCATCTCAGACACTACTACAAGATATGGACATAGGCACTTGGCTAAGATAAATCTATTTTCGCCTCAGACATTACTACCAGATTTGGACATTGGAACCTTGGCTAATAAAAATCTATTTTTGTCTTAGATATTACTACAAGACATGGACGCAGGGATTTTGCTAATATGAATACTTTCGAGTTTGTGAGAGGACAATATGACACATCCCCTCCCCCACTGTACCATTTACAGTCAAGCTAATGTAGCCAATGTTTTGTCGCTAAGTGCTTTGACCATAAATTCCAGTGTAATTATTTCTCTATTGCTTTTAGTGCATTTAAAATTCAGTTATTGTAAAAGTTTTTGTAGTTTAAATTTGGTGTTATTTTACTATTATTTTTAAGTATTGTACAAGCTTGAAATTCAATTCTACTAGTCTTGACCACGATAATGTGGGCTGATAAGGCGTGTATATAAGTTTATACTTTGACACTTTTTGTACTGAGTTAATCTATCACCTATTTTTTCACGTGTACAATTTTACGAAGGCTTAACTATACAAATAAAAAAAAAAAAACAACAAAAAAATGAATCACTTTTCTTTTTATTGTAGACATATTTTTAGTTTTTACTGTTTCAAATAATTCGATTTGTATAAAAGGGCACAACAATAAAGGTGTTAGCCATTTTAATCAATTAGTGATGCTTTAATTAGGCCACTATTTTTCTCTCTAAATAGCTAATTAAATACTGTCTAGACATTGGCGAGAGCTGAAACATATTTGATGACGTCATAATTATGTTCAATTGCTTTTTGTTTTGGACTTTACAAACGGAAATGCTTTGATTATGTATATTTTATTATTTGCTTTATAGACTAAGCATCTGAAAAAAAAAACGGAATTTCGATCTCAGTGGTTGAATTATCCAATAGCTCTAGCCATAAACACAAGTTTATGTGTATGCGGGATCGATTCCCACCCAGACGAAGACAAATTGTCGTATGGCTTACTGCTGTGATGGAACTACCAATAAAAGCAGGGGTGTAGCGAGAGACGGCTGGGTTAGGACTGATAAGCGGAGTGTTATGCCTGCTAACTCAGGCCACATAAACACCTCCACGTACGGACTACTTTTTTTTGTGAAGTTAGGAACTGGGACTATTTTGTTGTGGAATCGTGCCCCGAAATGGTGATACTAACATGACATTACTATTGAAGTAATGAGAGGAGTTTGGATGTAATGTAATGGTTGGTAATGTTAGATATTAGATGTAATGTTTCGATTGGTTTTGTGATTTGCTAATGAGAATAGTTGAGTAGTTTGAAAAGGTTGTTGTATTGGCAATGGTACATTTTTAGAATAAAGTCAGTTTCTGTTTATTTTTATGTGGCAACCATTCCAACAGATCCCTGTAAAGTTAGGCAATGAGATGGACAAAAGTATGACCATGTTTGGTTAATAAACTTTACAACTTTACATTATAATGCGGAGATATTTTCTATTAAAACCAACTCAAAAATTTTATCTCGTTAATTCAGAAGATAATAAATAGGTAAAAAAATAATTAATAAGCTGCCTACCCTTTGTTAATCAATCTTAATTAAAATATTGTTGTATGATGAGAATACACTAGCCTCATATAATTAAATGTAGCTTTTTCCCCCGTACTAATGAAGGAACATTCCAAAGTTATTATACCATTATAAAAATATTATTATGATCATTATATCCAAAGGGGATTGGAAATAATACGATGGTGCAGTCTTGGTAAGAAGTAAAGGAAAGAAACATATAATTTGATACAAAAACGAAAAATAATCATCATTTAATTAATCATTAGAGAGACAGTTATGTTTTTTTTTTGGTCTATGTATCTAGCAATAGAAATCTCCAGTTGCTAGTAATGCTAGCAAAAGTTTACGAATACAGCACTCAGCATTATTAAATCGTTTGATCGAGATTTAAAAAAAAAATTGGAACAGTCTGGTGTCACCGTCAATATTTTTCACACAAGATGCCCCCCTTTTCTACTCCATACTCTCCAACCTAAATGTTTAGCTCTACAACATAACTCCATTCTACTCCATACTCTCCAACCTAAATGTTTAGCTCTACAACATACCTCAATCCTACTCCATACTCTCCAACCTAAATGTTTAGCTCTACAACATAACTCCATCCTACTCCATACTCTCCAACCTAAATGTTTAGCTCTACAACATACCTCAATCCTACTCCATACTCTCCAACCTAAATGTTTAGCTCTACAACATACCTCAATCCTACTCCATACTCTCCAACCTAAATGTTTAGCTCTACAACATACCTCAATCCTACTCCATACTCTCCAACCTAAATGTTTAGCTCTACAACATACCTCAATCCTACTCCATACTCTCCAACCTAAATGTTTAGCTCTACAACATAACTCCATCCTACTCCATACTCTCCAACCTAAATGTTTAGCTCTACAACATACCTCAATCCTACTCCATACTCTCCAACCTAAATATTTGGCTTTACAACATAACTTCATCCTACTCCATAATCTTCCATTTCAAAGTTTGGACATACGAAAAAAAGCTTTTAATAAAATTAAGTTTAAGTTACGTAATGGAAATTTTTTAATGTAAAATGTTTATGTAACGTTTTAATTTCCGTGGTTTATTCGGTTATGGGATTATACAATTTATCTAATGTTCAATACATCACGTGCCGTCTTCTATACGAACTAGTTCATATGTCCTGGGTATCTTATGAATATAGATACAATGATATATCTTCACAGATACAGTGATGTATCAACAAACAGACAATGATCTATGACAACATTAACACTAACATTAACATTAACTCAAAAACTCTCTTCACAAAATCGCTACTTATTCACATTGTCTTTAGAAAGAGTAACTGTTCCTTAGTAACGATAACCCATACATCACACAGCCAACGGAGACAACTGTGTTTTATATTTTTACTCACAAAAATGTACACGTATAATAAATAGCATGCCCCTAAGGGCTTGCATCTACATAAAGCCATTATGTTATTATAATCCAATAAATTATTCCTAGCAGAAATATATATATAGCCGATATATGGGGCATAGATCATAGTTTAAAATGGGGAGTATATTCACTACCGCTTTACATACACCCACACGCGCACCATCATATACTAGCATTAAAACACCACCTTGCCCACACTGGCATGGTGGATGCCTTACTAACACACATAGCTATATTGAGCATCCTCTACCTCACATATACCTCACATCTACCTCACATCTACCTCTTCTCTTCTCTCTCTTAATCCCTTTCGTGCCTAAGACACACGGGGCCGATGAAGTAGAGTTCATCTGATTCATTGACCTCGGCATATGACGGGATAGTGTGGTCAGCACTATGCCCAGCCGCCTTTGTTCCCCTAACACAAGATAAATACTCATCAGAGCTGGGTGGACTCAGAGACACTCTACTGATTTGAACCCAGATTCGAACTCGAGAATCTCGGGTTAGTAGCCTAACTCTCTACCGCTATTCCACGCCATCCCAACATCTACCCTACATCTACTGAACGCAATATTGATTTAGATCCACTTGACCTTAAACTGGGAACCTAATTAGCACACACCTACAGTACCACCTACCCGACCCTCATTCAAATATTAATTAACCACCATCGATTCCTCGCAACGTTTCTCCACAACCAGCAAAATTGTAACGAACCGATCTCTAAACCAACCTTACCGCCCAGCCGTTGAAACTCCCTTTCGTCCCGCCCGCCCAGTTGTCCTTCTCCCACAGTCCTTCTCTTATAGTTATAGCTTAAATAGCATTGAATTATTAATACCCGTCTATTGAGTTATCGATTTCTGTCTCATGGAGAACTGTATCCAACGATGGCACTGATTACTTGTTATTAGTGCTTTGAAGCGCTAAATGGGTCCGTGGGGTATGGGCATGGGGTTGTAGGGAGGGGGCATTGGAAACATCGTGGATCTTAAGGATACTGTGAAGACTGTTGTACTAGAGACAAGGGCCCTAGAGGTACCCACTTGGGGGATTTTAAACCGCGGGTGCCTGTTGTCAGGAGAGCGATCACGTGACATTCAGGTTTTGCACTATTGCATATTGAGTAGCTATAGAAAATCAATATAAGTAGTTTTGTACTTAATCGCCAATTAGAAAATATGAGATATTGTAATTATAAATGTTACTTTACAAGTGCAACAGATTATTTTAACGACGAGATTTCAATCGGCTTGGACTAAGTCTAATCGAAAATGAAAATAGCTGCGGCAGTTCATAATATGTAACAATGTAAGTCAATGTAACTCCTCGTGCTGTATAGTAACAAAGTTACCCTTTCGGACTCAGCAGTTTATACGGCAGACGGAGTAGAGTTTACCTGAGTATATGACCGTGGTACATGAAGGTGTGGTGGGCCCTCTACTTTTCGAGCTTTCCGACCTTAACATCTGATGCTGTTGTTAGACAATAGACCACCACGACCTTCACATTACCACTATCAATACAAGCTTCTATTATGCTTTTATCGTCACAAAAACACGTGTTAGCCAGTGTCTCCCCTATGTAGCGATTCACGACTGTTGTCGACATTAACACACACACACACACAAACTACGTGATTCGCCCAACCTACATACACATCAACTAATGATTTTTTGCATATTTTTTTCTGCTAATTATAGCCCTTGTGCGTAAACAATTGATGCGAGTATTTTTAAAAACTAGTATCGAATGTTAATTAGCATGAATATCAGCCCAGCAATGCGTAATGGGTGTTACATTTTAGTTTAATTTTTTATAGTAAATAAATCGCGTTTTATTTTTTTAAAATAAATACCGCTGCCAAAGACACTAAAAGGACAATACACAGAAAGGACAAGGTATGTAGGACAATACAAGTTGGAGAATTCAAGCAGGACAATAACGTAGGACACCATGAGTGAGACACCACAAGTAAAACACCACAAAACACAATAAGTAAAACACCACAAGTCAGAAAATACAACTACTATAACCAAATCAGGAACAACAAACAAAGAACAAAAACTATGGAAAAAAACACAACAAACACAGAATAACAAACATAGAACAACTAACTGAACATCACACACTATAGTATAACAAAGATGGAACAACACGCAACAAACATGAAACAACAAACATAGAAATCTGACACAACATTACAGTCTATAGAACAACAAACATAATACAACAAACATACAACAACAATCAGAACAACAAACATCAAACAACTAATATAGAACATCTAACAGAACAACCCACCCCCAACAATTGAACCAGACGAAGTTACCCGAGCAGCCACCGACCGATTACCTTCACGTCTGCCGGTACACTATGAGATTACCCACAATACCCCGCCAGAATGTGATCAATTATACACACTACTGATTACCTAATTACTGAGGAGACGTCTAACAGGCAACCCCACTACCGCTATCAAGCTGAGTTGGTGATGAAAGATTCTAAATTTATGAAGGTTTAGAAAATCTGGTCCAAGGTTATGTAACAACGAAAAAGTGCTTGGTTAAAATTTGTAATTATTTTCAATCCTTTGAATTACAGTTTGCTTTTAAAAAAAAATTAGCTTGTACTTGTCTATCGGGAAACTTGAATTAAAAATATCTAATAACGTACACAAAGTGCATTTTGATGAAAGATGCTATTCTGAGAAATTCTTGTTCGATAAGATACAACACTAGAAAAACAAGAGAGCCATAACTGTTCAGTAAAACATGTGCTGTATAATACAAGAATTCATGTTATTGGAATCAATGAAGTCAGTACAATTGATGGCGCAAGATGCTATCAAAACAGCTTTGAACTCTGCGGAGATAAACGTACCCGGGCAACACGTTTTCTCGAGTGCGATGGATCTGGCGCCATTTTTCGCACTGGGTCATGAACCCATCATTTCCGGATATGCCAGAGTTTTGATGAAGTGGCACGTGACCTTCCGTGGGAGCCTCAAACCTCTCCTGGGATGATCTCCCCTCTCAGATAACGCTAACAGAACGTCACCCACAAAACGTCCGACACTGTAGCGGCACTGGCTCAGAATGTACACGTCATTAAAGTTGTATCGAGTGCTGTTTGTCGTGTTGATGGCGTGTATACATGGACATGACGTATCGCCAATTGGTTAAAGAGCATTGGAGTTATGTTACATAACATTATGGGCTATTTGAAGCACGATATTATTCATTAGATTAACCGATATTTTTTTTTTTACATCGCGACATCCTTAGTATAAAAATAATACTTGCACTGTTGAAGGCAAGAACACTTAAGATAATGTTATTTTATTTAAATTGACGAGAGAAATTATTTTAATGTTGTAACAGCATTTATTTTCGCTGTAATGTAAATACAGGCGCTGACGTCTGTGATGGTTTCGGCGTGCAAGTGAGGGAATAGATTTCCCAGGTGTCTCGAACCATCATTATTATTTTGGACGTTTTCTGGTGTAATATTTTGTGAGTAAACATTACCACCACATTTAAAGGTGAAAAACACATCACCATCACATTCAAAGGTGAAGACCACATTACCATCACAGTTAAAACTGAAGACCACATTACCATCACAATTAAAAGTGTAACAACATCACCACCACATTTAGTGATGACGACACTAGAGTTAACAAAACTAAAAATCTATTTCAATAATTTAACTCCACATGGTGTCCATTATCCTATTAGTTTGTGAAAAAATGATGTCAGCAACGGTTAAACTATCGATTTATCGATCTTCTCGACTAACCTTGAGCACGAATTAACAAGAGATGCGGTTGATATTTAAAGGGGAATTATTCTCACTATACTAACACGCCCCAGGACTGTCGCAGAGCTTTAAATTAGAGTGGTTTCTATAATAAACATGGACAGATGCGAAGTAAACAATGCGATAAATAAAAGTAAGAAAAAATGGTGCTAGTAGCCTAAAAAATTAAGCACATTTAAGTATAAATATACATGTTGGACATTTCGAGTATGTGTCTTTTTCAGCATGCAAGGATGAGGTAAATGATGAGGTAAACGATGAGTTAGACAAAGAGGTAAAAAAACAAAGTATAGAAAAGAATGGCAACATAATTTAAGAATGTCTCGCACGTCAAATCAAATCAATGTTAGCCTGCTGGTGACGACACATCATACAATGTGTAAACGACTTGAAAGTCGTGAGGGAAAAAGTATTGCAATTAGCAACAACAATGGGATTTATGGTCAACTGGGTATACTATCGTTATTTTCTACTATTAGCTTCACACAAATAACAATTTAAGGATGTCCCTTCATAGTATTTAACGATAATGAATAAAATAAAACATAACCCAAAAATATATTTTTTAACCCGTCTCAGATTAGGTTTAGAGTTTGGTGTCCAAGTTCTACATCTCCCTAACGCAAACCACAAACATAACTAAATCAAATTTTAAATTAACTATAATTTTTAAAAATATAGCACAGCTAGAAACCTAGCTAGAATAGACATTATGAATACACCCCGTTATTTCTAAATCAACTTTTTGATTTTTTAGTTACATTGTTCCCGGCTTATCTTCACCGACAAAAGTAATTGATAGAACAGTTTCTTTGAACCATCACCACCCCCCCTCCACATCATCATTGTGATCAGTCTCAGCTTAGAAGAAATGACTTCATTAAAAATCTCCGGACTAAATAGCTTAAGGCAATTACAGTTTTTAATTACACTGACGACCTTGACCCAGTTTTCTGTCTTTAAATTTCTCGTATTGATCACATCCGTTATTTTATCGTCTGCTGTTCTAAGTGGCAGAAGTGGCAGGGTGGCAGGGTGGCAGAAGTGTCAAGATGGCAGGATGGCAGGGTGGCAGAAGTGGCAGGGTGGCAGGGTGGCAGGGTGGCAGAAGTGTCAAGATGGCAGGGTGGCAGGGTGGCAGAAGTGGCAGGGTGGCAGGGTGGCATGGTGGCAGGGTGGCAGGGTGGCAGGGTGGCAGGGTGGCAGAAGTGGCAGGGTGGCAGGGTGGCAGAAGTGGCAGGGTGGCAGAAGTGGCAGGGTGGCAGGGTGGCAGAAGTGGCAGGGTGGCAGAAGTGGCAGGGTGGCAGAAATGACAGGGTGGCAGAAGTGGCAGGGTGGCAGGATGGCAGGGTGGCAGAAGTGGCAGGGTGGCAGAAGTGGCAGGGTGGCAGAAGTGGCAGGGTGGCAGAAGTGGCAGGGTGGCAGGGTGGCAGAAGTGGCAGGGTGGCAGGTGGCAAGGTGGCAGAAGTGGCAGGGTGGCAGAAATGACAGGGTGGCAGAAGTGGCAGGGTGGCAGGATGGCAGGGTGGCAGAAGTGGCAGGGTGGCAGAAGTGGTAGGGTGGCAGAAATGACAGGGTGGCAGGGTGGCAGGGTGGCAGGGTGGCAGGGTGGCAGAAGTGGCAGGGTGGCAGGATGGCAGGGTGGCAGGGTGGCAGAAGTGGCAGGGTGGCAGGTGGCAAGGTGGCAGAAGTGGCATGGTGGCAGAAATGACAGGGTGGCAGAAATGACAGGGTGGCAGGGTGGCAGGGTGGCAGGGTGGCAGAAGTGGCAGGGTGGCAGGATGGCAGGGTGGCAGGGTGGCAGAAGTGGCAGGGTGGCAGAAATGACAGGGTGGCAGAAGTGGCAGGGTGGCAGAAGTGGCAGGGTGGCAGGATGGCAGGGTGGCAGAAATGGCAGGGTGGCAGGATGGCAGGGTGTCAGAAGTGGAAGGATGGCAGAAGTGGCAGGGTGGCAGGGTGTCAGAAGTAGCAGGGTGGCAGTGTGGCAGGGTGGCAGGGTGTCAGAAGTGGAAGGGTGTCAGAAGTGGCAGGGTGGCAGAAGTGGCAGGGTGGCAGAAGTGGCACTGACACTAATCTCGCACGGGGGGGGGGGGGGTGGGTGGGTGAATTTCTCAAAGTGCAAATACGTAAACTTAAGTGACGGTCACATTATCGATTCTATTTTTCATAAATAAATAGAAATCTATACCGTCGCCGATAAGATCGCTTAGATATACGCCTGTGTGGAGTCCATGGGGAAGAAAAGATATGGCAGAGATCTGTGGGGAGGGAGGTGGGAGATTTGTGACTGACGTGGTCAGCAATGAAGAATATAGCGAACTATCGAGTTCGCTTAAGAATTATCGTCTTGGTCTTGTTTCCTTGGTAACCAAAAAGTAGAGAAAATATTAAAAAGTTTGAAATTTTGATAAGAATAAGGGAACAATTAGAAAAATATAAATCTGACCGGATTACTAGTATAACTATTTATTTTGGATTAACCTTGTTAAAACCTACGGGAATGGATTACACCTTCCGATGTGTGTATATCGGTAACAATCACCAACGCTACACATTTTGCTTCACATTTTAAGTGTGTAATAAAACTCGCGTTTTATTTTTATTTTCTGTAATGTCAATCTGACATTTCATACCATCAGTGTACTCTAAAATTTAATCACAGGCTTTAAAAAAGTGACTTTAATTAATGTTCGAGCGCTGAGATTTTAGAGTCAGCTTTGTGGCGATTTATTAGAGTTTTCACCAAAATTTTATACCGCTAGACTGGCGGCCGACATATCGGTGTCATCCATAAAACAGGATAAAGTTCTGGATAAATGACGCAAAAGTTCACTCGATAAAAGATATCACGTATCAAGCATGTGAACATCAGCTCGATAAATGTCAATATCATTAATAATTTGTGTCGTTGTATAGGAGTAATGTCACGTTACGTGATCAGTTAGAAGTGTCACATGTCACGTTTGGGTAATTAGGTGTGTCAGATATGTCACGTGTGATTTAGGTGTGACGGATATGTCACTCTAAGTGAGCAGTTAGGTGTTAGGTGTCAGTACATATGTTCTAGAATCCAAACTGACAGGATGTTTACATCGCGTATAGGGTTCATATAGTCTGTATGTTAGTGTCACATTGGGGAAGGAATGGGTGGGCGGAAATATATAGATCGATGCTCATAAACCTAAATTTTTATTCAACAAGAGTCATATGACTTTTACAACAGAATGGTCCCACGGAATGGACCCGGGGACTTTCATATACGTAGTCATGCGATCTATCGATCAACAATGCCATCCGGACATCTATGATACCAAACGTTTTTGTTCTTTGCAGTTGATAAATCAATTTCAAAGTACGCCTCCCATTCGAATAAAATGGCTTTAAGCTACGTACATAGTTTCATTCACAAAAGGACACGTTGTTTACATTGCTATGAGCATCTATGGTTATAAGTGTCGTAGCATCGCTCTAGTAACTCAAGTTGTGAGAATCACTGGACCGTTTGTTCTTGGTTGGACAAAGGCTATGGAAGCAAATCCAAAAAGAAAAGCAGGCTGAAATCGGAGTCAATGGCCTCAGTGGCGCTTAACCAGTTGACACGTAACGCTTAATTGTGTTGGAGGCGTGGTCGAGTCGGCAAAAAGCTCATGGTTGATAAATTCGAACAAAGTCTCAAGTTCAAACCCACTGGCAGATAAATCTCGATCCCCTTCAACACTAATAATTAAGAACGAAGAAGAAAGAAGACTGGACCGTGGAACCAGAGACGTGACTGGTGACCATCTGAGCAGTGCACGTGACTTGTCGTGGTACACACCATCATGTCCGAGTTACGGGTTCCAATCCTATTGGGGACAACTACAACAACCTCAGTTATTCGAGGCTCACAATCATCAACATGTGGCGTATTAATGTCTAAATCTAAAATGTTTCTCCAAACATCAAGATATGTAGGCCTATATATTCTTGTCTAAATCAAAGAATTTCGTTGTATAAGCTTTCATCTCTTTTTAAACATCAATAGCTTGTTTATAAGTTCCATGAAAATTTTAACAAAATTAATTTGTTCCTTAGTTTAATCAAAGCATAAAAATATTATTCGTAAGCTTTTAACAACATTTAAATATTCAACAAAAATATATCTTCTTTTATTTGAAGTTTGTGTTTATCAAAAGTTAAATTTTCTCCGAATAGAATTAAGAGTTTGATTAAAATAATTTAATTAAAATAAATGGCTAAGATCTCTGCTAAAAAAATTAAGTGGTTAAAGAAGATGTTTTAAAGGCGCTGCTACGGGCGATATAGCTTGATTAATACATGAAAAACATATGCAACGGTTAAAACAATATTCAGATAATAGCAGAATCAAGGAGAAAGACATTTTTGACAATCACGCCTAATCTACATCACCTGCACCAAATTGTGTCCGTTACTGATGGACCCAGATAGGTATCTAGCACCAAATACAAGAAAGTTGTGGAATATTCTGGAAGAATTGGAAGGTCTGAAGAATTTATGTTCAGTTTCTTCCAGGCATCTCTTCTGAGGGGGGGGGGGGTATAGAGCCTCTCCCCCCCCCCCAAATAACGTCTACCACCCCCCCCCTCGAACGAAAGAGAATTTATATAGAAAACATTTACTTTTACCAGTGTCCCCCCCTCCCTGAAATATAAAGTGCCCCCCCCCCCGGAGAAAATGTCCGGAAAAAACACTGTTTATATTGGTGATATATTTTTAGAATTTTTGGTAGTTTCATATTGTAATGAGACAGATGCTGTCTGATATATTGGGGAAATCCAACACGAATTGCTTCGTTGATCTAATTGCTACAGCTGATAGGGAAATCCCAGCTAGATAGATCTACATTGTTTCATCATTATTTTAAATTGGCTGAAGTAGACTTTTTATACAGCCCGGGACAAAATCTTCATCGATTTTGTGATTCTATGCCAGTTAGATTGTTGGTTTTTGTCAAAAATAATTGCAGGTCGTTAAACTCTTTGGACTGAGGGAGGGAGGGGGGGGGGGGGAAGGGGGGGAAGGGAGAGTGAACAGTTGCCGAGTCGAGACAGATGCTTACTCTTGTAAGTAGGCCTGTCTCTAACGGTTGTTGATTTATACTGTGGCGTGATTGTGAGAGGGCTGAAGAACGCACTGGGTGTCTTAAGTCTGATTCCTGGTCCCAGACTGTGACGTCTGCTGGCCTTTATTTCCACGTGATGTCCGAGTGGTCACGTGTTCTGTTGGCTGATTTGTCTATGACGTCACTTTCTGGGACAACAATGGTCTGTGATGTCACTTTGTCAACCTCTCTGACGTCATTCCCTCACCCACCCCTAAACACAGGCTGATATCTTTGAGCAAAGTAAAAAAAAACTACCCATATATAAAGGGGATTGGCGTGGGAAGTAAAACCACCTTAAATTTCTTTCTTCTACAGTAGCTTTATCATGTTTACGATAGGTCGCATTATGATTAGTATACATAGGGAATGGTCATTTTATCCATTTGTTTTGTTCCGATGTAAAGCTAATTAATGTTAAAAGACGTTTTAACTAATTTAGACGCGTGTTTTTAAAATAAATATAAATCACTCCGTAGAGTATTAAGGTGTTTTGGATAATGGGGAAGGGGCGTTCATAATCTTTTCTTAAATCCCCCAAAATGACAAGTCAGTATCATGATTAGTGACAGCTATTGGCACCAATGATTACGTGCTGCTTCCAGATTTCCAGTTAAGCATTGATACCCTAATAGGGTCGGCGCGGTCGGGTTGGTTAAGCTCAATGCTGCTAAACCGAAACTTCCCAAGTTCGAACCCCCGGGCAGAAGAGGCTCGATAGCTGGGGACAGCAACTTCTCTAAGAGAAACAACTAAAAAACTGTTGGCTTTCTTAGTATGACAGGCTATGTAAGCAAATGCAAAAAGAAATCAAGTTGAAATCGAAGTCAACGGTCTATATGGCGCATAACAAGTTGACACGTATACTTAACTGTGTCAATGGGAATCTCTTTTAACAATACAATTAAGAACGAACATGAAAAAGATAATGAAATGCACTCGCTGACATTAAACAGCGCTGGACTATCTGAATCATACAAATGGGATTTACAATAAGCTATGTATCTGAGAAGATAATTCAAGCGACACTGAGATATTCCCAGGGATATTGCCATTGTAGAAGCTATGTCGTGGAAAGAAGGAACTGTCCCACAGGACTTTTCACACCCCTGATTTATTCGACTGGTCGTTTGTATTGTTTTGTAGGCCTACAGTTATTTTAAGTTTGGGTTTTCAAGATACACAGTTTGTTTGTTATTGATCTAATTTATCTGAACATGGAACTGATTTTTTTTTTGTATTTTAAGTTTATATAGAGAGATAATTGCGCCGTATAACATGAATGTAATAAATAACAATTAACTGCTTAACAAAATATTCACTACTTAGTATTTCTTATACAACGTTTGCATTAAATTATGGTCTTTGTTATCGATTTTTAAATATCGGCAGGATTTGTTCTAAATATAGTAGCAATCATGAAAGCACAATTTATTTTAAGTGCATTTTTCCGTGACAGGATCAGGTATGTCAGTGTGACAGTTTTTGTGACAGTTTTTGTGACAGTTTTTGTGACAGTTTTTATGACAGTTTTTTGACAGTTTTATGACAGTTTTATGTCAGTTTTTATGTCAGTTTTTGTGATAGTTTTCATGACAGTTTTTATGGACAGTTTTTGTGACAGTTTTTTGGACACTTTTTGTGACAGTTTTTGTGACAAGTATCTGAAAAAATGCTGCGACTTTTCGTTTTTTGTCTCTTCTCTACCTACCCCCACCCCTACCACGCCGCCCAGTTAACATGATTACAACAGCACCCACCTCACAGTACCACTTCGTGACGTGACAGTTCAGTAACATGACACTACACCCAGAGGGGTTGAGATCGATTCCTCGTGTAGTCGATACATAATTAGGCCTGAAGTTTTAAGTCGCGATAAAACATATCTGAGTTTTGTTTCAAGAAATTAAAATGCATATAAATTCTTAACCTAATGAACTTTGCGCGTGCTTCGTTATGGTTCATTATGTCCTACTCTCTAATGACTAATTTACCATTCAGGCCTGTTCTTTTGTATCAGTAAAAAAATATTGAGGCCAACACTTCACGTGTCAGGTTATTGGTGTCCCACACGACCTGATTTATTATTGATGGGAAAACAACACACCCGATATCCCCAGAGAACAAAAAATTGCCCATCTGTTTTTACAACTGGCATTTACATAGGCAGCCCGTGAGCCAGCAGCAATGTTAGACGACTATTGAAACTTATGAGTATGTAAACATATTAGGCAAGATCCCCGACAAGCTAAGTAAAGTAATGTCGTAATTAGCTTAAATTTATCACATCCTAATCGTATTTACAAAGCTTCGTAAGAAAAGAGCAATATGAAAATCCGGATTTGAATATTGCAAGAAAATAAACATGTTGATGAAATGTTGTTGAAAGGAATGAAAAAACATGATCATCTCTTTGATTGCGATTGGAGGAAGGGAGGGGGGGGGGGGAGGGGGCTGGAGAGAGGTGGGTGGCGCACTGAATATTGAGATGCATGCACCACTGAGTGTGGTCATAGACACACGTCTACACAAAACAAACCTTTTAGACAAATTTTTGTGTTCTGGCCACTGTCTGAGTTGAATTGTGTACAAGCATGCAATCCTACAATCCTGCAGTCCTAATATTCAACAATCCTGAAGTCCTACTATCCTTTAATCCCACAATTCTCAAGTCCCACAATCCAAATATTCAACAAATCCCAAAGTCCTACTATCCTAAAGTCATACAATCCAAAAAATTTCACAATCCTCAAGTTCACAATCCTAAATGTCTACAGCTTCACTAAATGAGAGCATAAAACAAACAGAAGACAAAACTACCACGTTTTATAGTAAGGCACTATTCCAATGACACCCTAGAAAAACAACAGCGGACACATGAAAGTTGTAATGGGACAAAAATCATATTGTTCTTATTATTAACACAAAATATCTGTTGAAATTCGATTCGATTACAGTTTTAAATGTAACGATACATTAAAATAAAACAATTAAGCATCTTACCTGCCACTACAAGAACAGGTAAACTCACAAAAAACCTACACCAAGTGAAACAGGTGACATAGCTAGTCTGTAGACCAAATGGTGCCAACTGACAAATGCTCACCATTCAACTATGACAACAGCTCACCATTCAACTGGCGATGACTTGCCGGCGGTGACTAGATTGGCGAGAACTGCCCCACTAGCGGAACAAAAAACTCAGGCCGACCAAAAACCTGACCACACTGAGGAACACGAGAGAAACTTGGCGCGCGGTAAAAGCGTAGCGCGATATCTCGCGGTGTTTCCTCCCACATATTCCCCGCTGTTAGCTCACGCTGAGAGCTAGGTCAAAAATGTATTAGGACAAAACCTGTCTATTTTCATGAGTTTTCTTTGGATGGCCTCTGCGCACTCTCAAAGTTGGTCCTTTAACTAAATTTTAGCTTAAACTAGAACCGTTTTTTTGTTTCTTGGCAGGTTGAAACATTTGTCTGTTAGTGTTTACCAGTCAAAATTTAGAGATGAAAATTTATAACTAATAGATTTTAAATGTATTAAAACTACCAAATTAAAAGAAGAGTATCTAGTCTCTCAATCTCTCTCTCGTATTCATATACACACTTTCAATACATATTAAACCACCACAAATACACTTCCATACATTTCACACAGGGGCGTAGCGAGGGGGGGGGGGGGGCGGGGGGTGCGGACCGCACCGGGTGACACCATTTAGGGGGGTGACACTAAGGCAAAAAATAGCAAAATATATAGAGAAAAACTTGAGGGGGGGGGGGTAGCAAATCGAAAACTTGAGGGGGGGGGATGCAAATCGAAAGTTTGAGGGGGGGGGGTGCAAATCGAAAACGTGAAAGTTTGTCCCCGGGAAGGGTCGCTACGCCTCTGGGGGGGGGGGTGACACTATTTAGTGCCGCACCGGGTGACACCCGACCTCGCTACGCCACTGATTTCACATAACTACACGTTCACACCAGGGGCGGAGCTACCATGCCGCCAGAGCCCTGGGGGCAGGCATCTTAGGGGGGGGGGGGTCCTAAATCCGACCAAGCAACAATCAATGAGGTTTTGTTTTTTTAAATAAATTTTTTTTGTGCACATTGATAGTAGTTTTGTATAAACTAAAATAGGTCTAATAAAGCATTGATTGTTCTACAGCAACAGTAACACACACTGTTATGTTTGCGTTTTTTTGTGTTTTGGTTTTGGTTGGTTGTGGTTAGGGTGGGCAATGCCGTTTATATGCACATGTCATTGTCCTTTACAGATACGTTTTTCAAAGAGGCCAGTGCAGGGCCTTGCCGGGACGGCTAGTAGATAAATATATATATATGGGTGGCCAAAACATTTTTTGCGGGTGAACCTTTTTTTTAGTTTCGCCACTGACTCTCACATTTGATACTTTTCACATTACAACGAACACATCTTTCATGCTTCACACATCACAACACTACGTTTACAAGAAATCTCTTGAAGGCTCTCAAACAAAAACTAACACAAACAAACAAACGATAAGGCGCCATAACCTTTGGGAAATAGTAAGTAAACAACGAGAGTCAGCAGGTTTCGACTCGCATCTTTAAGCGTCAGTCGACTCCATAACATCAATCGACAGCAGCCTTTGATTTCCAGCATCATGTGTCAGCAGAATTTCAGAATAAAGCACATGACGTCAGCAAAATTTCAGTACAAGCACCTAACAATGTGGGCATTTTCCAAGTGTCAGAGATATTTAATGAAGATTCACTTTTAACTTGTGTTGAAAAAATAAACATCACTATAATCGTTGTCGAATTCGGATTTGATTACCCAATTTATTCACAGCATGCTGTTAGTCGTTAAACTAATTATCATTAATCAATTAATTACTTTATCATGTGTAGTGTCAACACAATATACGAATTTTCAAAGACTAAAAAATACTTTGTGGTTTTTATGTTAAAAACGGTATACTAGTATGTTTTCGAGTTTTTTGTAGACGAGGGTATGTTGATAGGTAGGTTGGTAGTGGTATGTGGTGTTTAATTTTAATAAATTGTACGTAATGTTTAGGAGCTGAAATAGCGGTTGTACGTTTCACGTGTAAGTTGAATCCTAACACTGTAGGTCATTTGTCTGAGGTGAAAACACCAAATGTCATGTCATATGTCATGTGACATCAGAGGCTTATCGCTCCATCAGGAACATCGGAACACACTTTGTTCCAGGAAACCCCACCAGTCTACAACCAATGGGCTGGGGATGAGAAAAACGTTTGGCTGAGCTTGGTGACATGAGAGGGGAGGGGGTATATAAGTGTGTGTGGGGGGGGGGAGTGGATGCTCACAGTCGACATTTGGAAATCACGTGATTGACGGTAAGATCTGGAATAAAACGTGGCTGGGGCATTGTGGTCTCGCTAATTTCTCACGTCGATATCACGTGACTTTTCTAGGTCAACATCTATTTTCTGCAATCTCCATAATGACTTAGGTCTACTTTTAACTTAAATAATCTTCACCCTATTCCCATACCTGACCAAATAAACATTGGAATATCTAATTCACCCTTACAGCCATAAAAGGGTTCTATTTCGCAACAAGAGTTTCATAATATTAACTGAATTATCAATCTTAATTAGTTAATTAACATTCTAGACAACAAATGAGTTATTTTAGAGTTCCAGTTGTCAGTAGCTAATCGAAAACGGAGTGGCTATGTTTCTAGCAATCATCACATGTTAATAGAACATTACATCACAATGATGTATTTTAAAATTTAGTTTGGAAGTACATTGATCAAAAATTTTAAATAACTTAATAGTTATTTTCCATTTGTTACAATTTTAATGGATGAAGTTTAAATAGAGTTACATTAAAGTTCAGTACACCCATTCAGGCACACTCTAAATATAGCATTACTCGAACTTTAACCCATTTAGAAAACATAAATAAAATAGGACGTTTGGACAAAATCACATTTAAGGCTTCGTACGTCCAGTAGAGGAAATCTGTGTACTTCACACATATAAAATTGGCTTTGTATGTCACTGTTTTAGAACAATCAAAAAAAGTTATTACCCAACTTAATTCTAAGAATATACTAAGTGGACATCTATGGTCTTACACATATAATTTCGACTAATAAAAATACACACACACTATATATATATATATATAAAATTCAGGACTAAGTATCTAAATTCACTTATGCTTCGATTAATTATTTTAGAAATTACCATAAGTTTTTATCTCACATTTCTTGGCTACGAATTTTAACTTTTTAGCTTTAGCTTTATTTTCTAGCTATATTATCTCTGTAAGGAGATGTTTACGTTTTTGTAACCTAATTTCAATAAAATCGGAACTGTAAAATTAAATCCGCTGCGCTTGCCTCATTAATTTAATTAAGGAAGTTTATGATTTTTGTGACACATTTCTTTTAATTGTATAAAAATAAATATTGTCTCATGATACAGACTTCCGGGATTAAAGATCACACCTGAAGCGAACCATTTTTTTTATGTAAAAAATATAAATAGACACCGCATTCTCCAGAAGATAATTTGATGACATAAACATAATTTAGATTTGTATTGGAATTTAAGGCTTGCTCGAGGACTGTAACTCATGTGAGAATTATGTCTGTAACTTTTAAGGTTTTAAGTATGGTAATAAAATAAAACATTTTAGCAATACAATACTATAACACTGCTACGTCTGTTCCAGTATCTGTTCTGCCTATGAAGTTTCTTGTGAACATTTGTAGGATTTCAATGTCTTACAGCTTTTTTTTTAATGAAATTGTTTCAGCAATTTAAAATGTTGAGTTTTACAGCTTTGTCAAATCATTTTTTTCCACTTTTAAATGACTATTTAAAAACCTTTACAATTGTGTGCACATATAAATAAATAATTAGAACTTAAATCCTAAAATCGATATCCTAGAATCCTCATCGTCGCTTGATGTAAAGTAGCACAGCCCGAGGGGCTGATCAACTCGTTCAGTCGTAGAGGGTTTATGTTGTATTTTTATATTGTATTCCATCGCATGCTAAACACAACAACAACAACAACAATCGGTAAAATAATTTTAAAACTGCAACATTGACAACAAGACTATCGTGTATCTTTAAAACACTGACACTGACATTACTTCTGTATATGACTGACTCATACACCAGACAACCACTGGGGTATTCTAAAACAGGGGTTCTTAAAAGGGTTCAATCGAACCCTAGGGGTTCGCTGAGTCCATCTCAGGGGTTTTGTGGAGATCAAGACACACCTGACTCAAATGATTTACAATAAGATTTTGTCAGTGCCGACGATAAAATAATTAAGAATTGTTCGGTGAATGCGCATATGAAACTGATGTGTGTTTGGTACCTCCAAAAAGGTTAAAAACTACTGTTCTAAAACAATAAAACTGACATTTCTGTAAGCCTGTCATGCTAAATGAGACAGCCTCAATGATGTTCTAAAATACACAAATATCTGCACTGATACTTTACACACATACTAACCTACAGTAAAACCTCTAAAGACATACTTCAAACACTCACATCGCAACTTACGGTAAAACCTCTAAAGACATACTTCAAACACTCACATCGCAACTTACGGTAAAACCTCTAAAGACATACTTCAAACACTCACATCGCAACTTACGGTAAAACCTCTAAAGACATACTTCAAACACTCACATCGCAACTTACGGTAAAACCTCTAAAGACAAACTTCAAACACCCACACAGTTAATTACGGTAAAACCTCTAAAGACATACTTCAAACACCCACTCAGGATATACGGTAAAACCTCTAAGGACACACTCCCCTGTAAACAATGTATTCAACACAATCCACACTCAAGCTATCTGGGATTATTAATGTGTCCAGTGTTAATCCTCTATCGTATCGGCTTAACCCACGAGGGATTAGATTACGTAACATACTTGGCATGGAGCAGACGACAGACTATCAGCATACGACGCCCTCACCAAACTGTTATCTCTCCAAGACCTCCAGCAACCGACCACACTTGAGTTTCCTGTCATCATTTCTGGAACCAACGCTCTAGGGAAATTAACGGTCTAGCTGTGTGGCTTTACACAAGATTCGCTATACGCGGTACCGGCATTAATAACGCTCCAATAAATATATACGACACTTCTCACAACTCAAACGACTATGACTAGATTAATATATCAAAAGTCACTATTTGTGTTTATTTCTTTTGAATATGTTCAGATACAAAAATGTATTTCTATAGCACTTCAGGAAATTATTTTTCAATTTAATCCTATAAAAAGGCCATATTTTCATATCACGTTAGTAGGTGATGAAGTGAAATAAAGTTATGAAGTCTAGAAAATGTCTGTTGCTATCTAGTTACCGTTTAATATACACTGTATGAACGATCAACTGGTTACATGTTCAGCCGGTGTACTAGAAACATCACGTTACAATGGACGTTTAGGTTGGATAAAGACACACAAGACTGTTTAAAACATTTCTACCTCTGTTGAAACAGTAAAAGTAGAGACATGGTGAGACATTTCCTGCCATATACCACCTAGATCACTAACAAAATACTTGAAAATAAAACCTGAGCCTTCTACATCTGTTCAATGTTTCGTGCGTCATTGAGAAATGAAAATTTGACGAAAGCAATTTAAATGAATCAAGTTTTTTTTAAAAAAATAATTAATCTTACTTTTTATATTAACTAAATATAATATTTAATAAGCATTTACTAATGCGTGAAAACTTACAAAGTATTTTTTTCTGAATTAATGCTTTCACTGTGTCTGTGTAAGCAAATATGAACAGCCATATTCCCGTTGTACTGACCACAGACCTAGGAACCGTGTTACACAACAAACAAGAACAGCCATATTCCCGTTGTACTGATCATAGACCAAGGAACCGTGTTACACAATCTGCTGGTCAAGCCTATCACTGATGGCTCTGACTGAGGGGGCGGGGGGGGGGGGGGGGGCGGGGGTGTACACATGTAAAAACTGAGGGCATCGTCCATCTGAGCAAGAGGGGAATCTAGACAGAATTGGTAGAGTTTGGTCAGGAGTGCTTAACAATTTTTATTGAATAATATTTAAAGATCCATTCAGTCACCAAAAAATTATTGCCTTCAGATATTTTTTTTAATTAGGAGAGTCATGTACCCTCATGGAATTCAAAAATATATTTTCCACCTTTTTTGGATGATACAATTTTGCGGACGTACCATCAACTAGCGTTAATGATTCTTTAGCTTTAGTGAAAAATAAAGACACAGATACTCATTCTCTATTCCCGCATGCATGAAAGTAATGAACACAACATTGTAAGTATCGTGTAAATTTATGTTTTGTAGTTTGAACAATGACTCTGATTTCGCACTCTCCGCTTTTTGTGTACGGAGTATTGATAAAGTATTTGATATATATATACGTCTAAAATATATACAACAAACTGCAATGTCCAACTGATGGTACTGGACTTATAATAACGTCCCTAACTTGGTTTTTATTGTTTACATACGTTTATAAGATCTGTACGTAGAATGCTAACAAAATTTGAAGAACATATTTTTGTCCCCCCCCCCCCCCCCCCCCTCTACTCATTCCACTAATGTGGTTACATCTAATTCTTGGTAGCCTCAAGTATTGAAGATTTCAACTGGTGGTTGGATCTAATTCTAGGTAGCCTCAAGCAATGAAGATTTCAACTGGCTGACAAATACACGGCGAGGTTTACTCTATGGTATTAGCGCACTGTTTTAAAAGATGTAACATGATTCGTCACTTGCTCATGTCCGTATTAAAAAAACAAATCAATAGAACTCTGGATCGATATTTAAATGGTTCTATTAAACACTTGACTGCTAACTGGGGACATTGACACTGAATCTCAAACTACTATTCAACACAGCCTCTATATAATGTAACTTCAAGAGAATCAATTTCTGAATTACAACTTAAAAATAGAATTTAATTTTAATTTTAAATCAACCACTAGAGTAGGTTGCAAGACAATCCACTCGAATATTTCTATTGGCGCCCAAAATTTTGAGCAAATTGAACCAACTTCAACAAGAAACTGGAGTGGTCGACAGCGTCTGAACGAGAGCGGCGTTTCAAGGGTTGTTGCAATACTCCAAAATTTTAAAATGTGATGGTCATGTGATCTATTGTTGAAGATATCTTACGTGTTACTTCAAATATTCGGAGAGTACCCGCTTCAATTGATATTCAAACTACATTGTAGATTTTGTGGGTCATTTTTAAAGTATGTATCAATTTAGTTTCGATAACTATTCAAATGAATCATACTGGTTTCAGAAAATCTAATAAAAAAGGAAATAATTAGATGTGATTAGCTTTCAATATGTTTATTAAAAACTTGATTCCTTTGGTTTAGAAATGTATAATTCAAATTTAAATAAAAGTGATGAGAAATAAAATTTATGGACGAATTTATTCGGCGATATAGATGATTTTGTTTGAAAGAAATTTGTCAAAATCAAGTGCAAATAAAAGTGTTTAGATAATTTTAACCAAAAAATATCACTTTTGTATTGTAAAAGTAAAAATAATCATTTCTTGTTACAAACGACTTAAGTATTTTAACAACATATAAAAGTGACTTCCGTAAATTGTTTTTTATTTTTGAGCGTATGGTCTTTGGCAGCATGGAAGTGACCAACATCCCCCAGACTAGCCAGGACTTGACCTGGATACCTGAGGAAGTCCAGTACCACATCAATCTGTGGCTGGTCATCATTGTCCGGTCAGTTCTCTCCCTCTTTGGTGTCATCTCCAACGTCGTCAACCTGAGAATATTTTACACGCTCGGTATGAAGGAGCGGGTCAACTTCACGCTCTTCATTCTGTCTGCCATCGACTTCGGCTATTGTTTACTGACACTTGGAACAGCCGTCGACTACATTCTCATCTTCTGTCAGATAGAACTTCGAGTAGATCAAAACGCCGTAGTGGAACTTCTTTTCGTTATCCGAGGGATTTTTGTCGACTGTTCCTCATCGCTCGTAGCCTTTATTTCCATTGAGCGATGCATTTGTGTCACTCTACCGTTCACATTTAGCATGACTTTTAACGCCAGAAAAACTAAAGTGGTTATAGCGTCCATTATAATATTTGTATTGATGAATTATATCCCACTAATTATCTCCTTAGAATTCCGTGAAATAACAGATTTAGAGACCAACAAAACGATCATTACATTTGAAATAACGGAATTTTTTTTAATCATGGCGAATTTAAACAACTACTTGCTTGGGATTTTGCTGGCAGTTTTCTGTCAAGTATCCGTATTCGTATGCGCAGTGTTAATGCATAGAGGTCTCCAGAAATCCTCGCTGGTACGCAAGTCTGTAGGGCACGTGAAATCAAGCAGACCGGACAATACGGTCAGTGGAAAGTCAACAACGGGTAATCTAGGCTTGATGTCAGGCAAGGAGAGGCGTATAATCAAAATGGTGATTATTTTAGCCTGTCTGTACGTGCCGACGTCCTTGCCACAAATAGCCCTGGCCTTCGCCCTGTTGTTCTACCCCACTATGATCATCGGCCCCATGGTCAGCGTCTACAACACCAGTGCCAGCATCATGACGCTGTGTGCCACCACCAACGGTTCCATTGCCATCTTCATCTACTACAAGTACAACACAAATTTCAGGAAAACTGTCCTGAGAATAAAATGTTGGCCCTTTAAACTAAACACGGACTAACTAAATCAAGAAATTATGTGATGACGTACATTTCATTAAAAAAGAATTAAAAGCCATAATTTAAGTTGTCATATTTATTAGTAAGAATAGTAAGCTGATTTAAGTATGAGTTTTATACCAAGAAAGCTACTTTCTATTGAAAATTATTGATTTGATCTGAGGTTTTGGGTTAGCAGTTTCATATAATCAATTATGACTTTCTCGTAATCAACTATAAGCATTAGGTAATCCACTTTGAGAAAATTATTGATACATAATGCTGACAAAAGTATTTCAAATTATTCAACACATACGAAATTAACTTATTTCATATAAGACAGCATATGGAATTTTAGCTTCGGTACCAGGATAATATTTCTCTTTGTCGACGTTTCTTTAGCAAGATGTTTTTAGCGCAATTTCCATTCTGGAGAATTGCGTTTATTAACCCGTCATTTCTGGATGTATGAATGGATGTGTGTCCGCAGCTTTAAGTCGTATCTTCTCCTCAACGAAGCAATATCGAGGACTAGTTCCAAAAGCAATTATGTTAAGCAAGTTACGAGGATGAACATAGGTCAAAAAAATTCCGGGTTTCGTTCATGGATTTCCCGGAAAAGCCAAAAAACCTCGAAAAAATGCAGTTTTTGGCCCATATCTCGGCAACCAGACGTCTTAGCGACTTGAAACATGTACCAATCGATTTCTGCCATAATTTAGAACAATATTGCCGAAGAAAGTTTTCAAAAATATCCTTTCGTTCGGTCACAACATTTTTTTTTTAATTAATTAAAATTTGGACCGAATTAGTAGGCATTTTTATCCAACCACACCACACGCGTCATCACGTTCAATAGCTGCGCCATCACGTTCAATGGCTGCGTCATCACGTTCAGTAGCTAGGCGCAATGGTTTTTAGTCATGTAACTCTATTGTAAATAAAACATGTATTTTAACCAATGGTGTTACTAACCCTGCTCTTGATTTACGCTACGACAGAGCTATTTTTAGATAACATAAGGAAATTGCGCTAAAATTGTCACTAGACTTTTTAATTACCTTGTTTTTACTATATTAGTTTGCTGATCTTATGCTCAACCCCCAACCTGGAGGACCGGGGGTATCCAGCATAATAAGACAGGCCCTTACCTGGAATCCACAGGGCAGGAAGAGGAGAGACATACCAAGAAAGACCTGGAGACGTGACCTGGAAGATGACACCAAGAAGATTGGTTCGTTGGAGAGACAAGCCCAGGATAGAGACGTCTGGAAAGCTCTTGTCAGCGGCTTATGTCCCAAGAGGGGCGACAGGCAAACCTAACCTAACCAGGATAATAATCCTGGTCAAATATATGTGGAACACTATGGTACACCTACGATGTAGTGTTATTACCTGGTAGTTTCTGTGTTGGCTGGTGTCATTCTGCTTCTATCAAAATAAACTGTACTAGTTCCCTGCCTTATATAAGTAGTAAACATCCTTCAGCTACGTCTACTGTTCCCCGCCTTTTATAAGTAGTGAACATCCTTCATCTACGTCTACTGTTCCCTGCCTTGTTTAAGTGGTGAACATCCTTCAGCTACGTCTACTGTTCCCTGCCTTGTATAAGTAGTGAACATACTGCAGCTACGTCTACTGTTCCCTGCCTTGTATAAGTAGTGAACATACTGCAGCTACGTCTCCTAAGACTAGGAGTAGGTTGGAAGATGTGGAAGGTCTTATCTATCTGGAACTTTTCAGTTAAGTTGGGTTTGGCTGATCAGATATCTCTACTTTAATGTGTCGTCTTTAAGGTCAAGCTCAAAGTGTTGTTTTTTGTTTCTTGACCTACCCTTTCTAATGTTAGCACATTTGACTGGATGAGCTGGTTTAGTTTCTGTGCTTGTGTTATCTCCAACAGATAAAGACTACCTCTTGTCATTAACTATTTTAGTAATTTGAGTTTTGCATTTCTTGTGCAATAAATTGACGAGTAAAATTTCTCTCTTTCTCTCTCTCTCTATCTCTTTCTCTCTCTCTCTCTCTCTCTGTGAGGAGGCAAGTTTAGCAGGCGATTTAGGTAAATTAGCTAGAATAGGTGAGAAATAACGATAAGTGAGTTACTAACTGACCAGTCACAGGGGACTGTCAGCTGACCATTGAAGCGTCAGCATTAGTAGTTGGTCATTGGATTATGTTGCGTTAGAAAGCAGTAGTAGACAGGTAGGCCTATTGTTAGGAGATAGTTGAGTTGGACTTTGAAGATTAATGATGGTATAGTTGAGATAGTAGAACTAGTATGCAGTACAGTAAGATATTAATGTGTATAAATGAAGAAACTACAATAGATATCATATTGAACTTGTGGTGATTTCTAACATTGCATCAACCTATAGAAGAGCCAATAGCCAAACCACAAAATATGACACCCCATCGAATCAAAACTCTCTCCCCACACTCTGTTTCTCTGAGTCTCTTTCTCTCATTTGTAAGATATCATCTATAAGTATATATATATATATACTAGCTGCATACCCGTGCTCCGCCACGGGGAATCGTTTTTAAATGTACTAACTAGGGAACAGAACAAAACTAAATACAAACGAAAACACAAACACAAACGCAACACACAAACTTAATCCGTTTAAAATGTTTTAGCAATGTTCGTGTTTTTAATCTTTTATTCAAGTTATGCGAAAAAGAAAAAAATTGTTGCAACTATACAATAAATTTAAGTCGTTATATAAACAAACCCTACTCTAATTTTTATTAAAAGACAATGCGATGCAATTTAAAACCACTGCATAGTTATATATTTATTTTTACGGTTCAAAAATCTATAGCGATGACTGACGGACTGATACACTACCAACAGCGTTATATATATATATATATATATATATATATATATATATATATATATATATATATATATATATATATATATATATATATATATATATATACAAGGTATGACCTGCAATGACCCCTGATAAAAAAACAAGCCGACAGAGTGTTGATGTTGTCAACTTTATTTTTGTGCTGTGTCTGGGGTAATCGAAGTTAAGCGACCCTACACACGCAGCTGCCAATAATGCAGGCGTCTGGGTGTTGGGACATCGATAACAGGCTGTCACAGGGTCCCAGGGGTGGGTGTTAGGATGGGGGTGGGGCAGACATGATGGATAGATGCTTCAGATGTGTGTCGTTAGCGCCGACCTAGATAACACGGTTTGACCCGCGTGAGTTGTTGTTCTAATGGTAATAACATGGTCCTTCAGTAGTCGCAGTAGATACATAAACACATACGTTCGCAAACACTTACACATACACACGCAGGAAAACACACACTATACAAGCATATAGACACACTAAAAAATTCATTTCAGCATATAGGCCTATATATAAATATGTATGTATATATATATATATATATTATAAACATATATATATATATATATATATATATATATATATATATATATATATATATATATATATATATATATATATATATATATATATATATATATATATATATAAGTGTGTCTGTGTAAAGGTTTGTGGTTGAGCATTAGTCTGTTAACTCTAAGATCTCTATTTTCCGCTTCCTGTTATAAAAGCGTTTAGCATACATTTGCTTGATGTATAATACACAAGACATTTCGGTATATTCGACTCAACAGAAGCTATGATAACGAAAATTCACAATATCAGACGTCATATGCCTTATTAATGGAAAGGTTTTTCGTGATTATGTTTTTCTTTTAACCAAAATTTCACTTTCAGCAAACGTATCTTTCTTTCTTAATTTGTCTTTTTAAGTTGGAAAACTAATTATATCCATAAACTCAGCAAAGAAGCCACTAATTAGGTGTCAATAAAGTTAATGGATTGTGGGCGTCTCTTCATAAAAAAACTTTTTCATCAAATGACTTTTTTTAAAGCCTCAGATATTTTTATTACCCCACAATAGATCAACCACGGGTTACACATTTACTCTCACATCAAATAGTAATAAATAAACCGGGAGTGATCTCCCCTAAGCTTTCTCGAATATTCTTATATAAAACAACAGGGGATGGGAACTCGGGCTATAGACATGATTTTTAATCCATTTTAAATACTTAAAGTTTTAAAAATAGAATAAAATCTCGTAGACAAAAGAGATGCACACCAAGTGAACGCCAAATAAAAAAGTGCATAATAGTGCGCAATATTATTAGTACTTTATAAATTTACATGCGTTTTTTGAGAAATCGGAAATAGCGTAAATTAGTACTTCCGGTCAAAATTTAGAGAATTAGATCAGTGGTTCCCAACCTTTTTCGAGTGGCGACCCCCTTTTATAAAAAGTAAGTGACCCGCGACCCCCATAGAATTAAAAAGCCGAAATTAGTATGGAAATTAATAAGCACTATAATAAGATTTTCTAGTAGACTTTCAATATGAACTACTCTTGATATTTGTTATAATAACCTGAGTAAAATTGCATACTATTCACTAAACCTTCGTGGTTAAGTTTTTAATTAAAAAATATTTTTGTTAACGCCAACCTACGTCATTATAATTATCTTAATTTTGTTTTTAATCGAAGAATAGTGTTGAAAATATATTCTCAAAAAGTCAAGCAATTTTATGTTTGGGTATGAATGGTGAATACTACACCAAAATTGTGTCTCCAGTTTTTCATCTTACTCGGAATCATTCTGCAAATCAAAGAATTCATCTTGTAATTCATCGGGAATGCTGGTAACATCAAGGGAAGAAGAGATCTGGTAATGCGTCAAGGCAGATTCTTCTTTTTTCAGCTCAGAGAAATAGCGATGCAGTTCGTTTTCAAGAGATTCATGATGCCCAGAAATCGCTTCTTTCAAAATATCTCACAATCAGATTCATCTACCACACCGCAGAGTTTCACAAATTTACAATATTTCCAAGATTTATTTTCTTTACCGATTTTGCAGCTTTGATAAAAATGCCCCGAGATTATCATGGAAAGTTATAATATTCGATCATTTTCCCTGAAGCTTCAGGTTAAGCTTATCTTGATGTTCGAACACATCTGCTAGGTATGATACTCTGTCCAACCACTCTATGTCGTTTTAAGTATACCAAAAAGTCTTGTTTCCTTTGCACTTCCAAGAACAATTTGATTTCAGATTTCAATTCAAAAACACAATTTACAACATTTCGTCTGACAGCCAGCATACTGTAGTGTAGAAGAGCAGAACCTCGTAATCTTTATTCATGTCTTTGCTTAGTTCTTTGAAGGCTCCAGATTTTATGTAATGTACGACTTATACTAGCAATGGACTCTTGATGTCGATTGGTTAGGGCAGTGGTTAGGGAGCTAAATCTTTTCTGTTTTCTGAAAGCCCGATTTTGACCTAAACATAGATGGCGCACCATCCGTATAAACCCCCACAGCAGTTTTAACCCATTTTAATCATCCAGTTTCAAAAAACGAAATTTATTTTCTACATGCTATCTTCACAAAAGAGCAACTCTTCTTTGCTATAATATAGACATAGACCAGCAACTGCGAACACGAACTCGCGTCTGTTGATTTATCAACTTGAAAAGCAAACAATGGTGAAAGCTTAATTTCAATAAAAATGTGTTATTTAACATTTACGTACAAGCAGCGTTTGATTAGATTTTCTCCTATTGTTTTTTTTAAATGGCATTTTCTATCGCCACTTCATTTGATGCTTGTACTAATGCTGGTGAAAACTTTCTGTTCGATCAAGTCTCTGGCGTTTGCAACTAGAAAGAACTCCGTATCTTTTTTGGTGTGTTCCGAATGACTCGTCTCAAACGACGTTTTAGTTTTGAAGATTTCATAGATTCGTGACTGAGAACAACTTTGTACAGTGCGCTTTGTTTCTTCTCTATTACATTTCCAATGATGTTAATGAAGCCGAATTTAAAAAATTCTTCTAAATATTTATGTTTTGTTTCAAATTACTAAGGTTTAGTATAATAGTTGGCGACCCCCCCAGAAAGACCTTCGCGACCCCCAGGGGGGTCGCGACCCCCAGGTTGGGAACCCGTGAATTAGATAGAGAATTAGATCTTTTACTTAGATGTGAAATTTCATTTATCTATCTCAAATAGTACTCAAATTATAGGCTTTTGAAAAATTCAAAGTAGAAAAAGTACCACTTCCGGTTATCGGAAATCGCTCAAAAGTAGATACGGATCTACGATTTTGATAAAATACTTATATATGAAATTTCATCAACCTAGCTGTAACGGTACTCAAGTTATCGTGTTTACACACAGACAGACAGACAGACAGACAGACAGACACACAGACACACAGACACACAGACATACGGAAAAGATTGCAAAATTATGTTTTTCCGTATCAGTGAGGTGTAAAACCTCGAGATTTGTAAAAATCTTGATTTTTTTTTTTTGCACGATTACAAGACTTTCTCTCTATATCAGTGGTTTCCAACCTTTTTCGAGTGGCGACCCCCTTTTATAAAAAGTAAGTGACCCGCGACCCCCATAGAATTAAAAAGCCGAAATTAGTATGGAAATTAATAAGCACTATAATAAGATTTTCTAGTAGACTTTCAATATGAACTACTCTTGATATTTGTTATAATAACCTGAGTAAAATTGCATACTATTCACTAAACCTTCGTGGTTAAGTTTTTAATTAAAAAATATTTTTGTTAACGCCAACCTACGTCATTATAATTATCTTAATTTTGTTTTTAATCGAAGAATAGTGTTGAAAATATATTCTCAAAAAGTCAAGCAATTTTATGTTTGGGTATGAATGGTGAATACTACACCAAAATAGTGTCTCCAGTTTTTCATCTTACTCGGAATCATTCTGCAAATCAAAGAATTCATCTTGTAATTCATCGGGAATGCTGGTAACATCAAGGGAAGAAGAGATCTGGTAATGCGTCAAGGCAGATTCTTCTTTTTTCAGCTCAGAGAAATAGCGATGCAGTTCGTTTTCAAGAGATTCATGATGCCCAGAAATCGCTTCTTTCAAAATATCTCACAATCAGATTCATCTACCACACCGCAGAGTTTCACAAATTTACAATATTTCCAAGATTTATTTTCTTTACCGATTTTGCAGCTTTGATAAAAATGCCCCGAGATTATCATGGAAAGTTATAATATTCGATCATTTTCCCTGAAGCTTCAGGTTAAGCTTATCTTGATGTTCGAACACATCTGCTAGGTATGATACTCTGTCCAACCACTCTATGTCGTTTTAAGTATACCAAAAAGTCTTGTTTCCTTTGCACTTCCAAGAACAATTTGATTTCAGATTTCAATTCAAAAACACAATTTACAACATTTCGTCTGACAGCCAGCGTACTGTAGTGTAGAAGAGCAGAACCTCGTAATCTTTATTCATGTCTTTGCTTAGTTCTTTGAAGGCTCCAGATTTTATGTAATGTACGACTTATACTAGCAATGGACTCTTGATGTCGATTGGTTAGGGCAGTGGTTAGGGAGCTAAATCTTTTCTGTTTTCTGAAAGCCCGATTTTGACCTAAACATAGATGGCGCACCATCCGTATAAACCCCCACAGCAGTTTTAACCCATTTTAATCATCCAGTTTCAAAAAACGAAATTTATTTTCTACATGCTATCTTCACAAAAGAGCAACTCTTCTTTGCTATCATATAGACATAGACCAGCAACTGCGAACACGAACTCGCGTCTGTTGATTTATCAACTTGAAAAGCAAACAATGGTGAAAGCTTAATTTCAATAAAAATGTGTTATTTAACATTTACGTACAAGCAGCGTTTGATTAGATTTTCTCCTATTGTTTTTTTTAAATGGCATTTTCTATCGCCACTTCATTTGATGCTTGTACTAATGCTGGTGAAAACTTTCTGTTCGATCAAGTCTCTGGCGTTTGCAACTAGAAAGAACTCCATATCTTTTTTGGTGTGTTCCGAATGACTCGTCTCAAACGACGTTTTAGTTTTGAAGATTTCATAGATTCGTGACTGAGAACAACTTTGTACAGTGCGCTTTGTTTCTTCTCTATTACATTTCCAATGATGTTAATGAAGCCGAATTTAAAAAATTCTTCTAAATATTTATGTTTTGTTTCAAATTACTAAGGTTTAGTATAATAGTTGGCGACCCCCCAGAAAGACCTTCGCGACCCCCAGGGGGGTCGCGACCCCCAGGTTGGGAACCCGTGCTCTATATATATAGATAAGAGAAAGTAAAAAGGCAGTGTTAGTAACCTCACAAATGATGCAACTAATCTGAGCTAATCAAAATGGATAATTTAAAAATATATGAGTTCTAGTTTCATGTGCTTGTATGCCCCTGTATGGTCATGTTATGTTGTTTTTAATTAACACCAAACGCTCTTAAATTATGACGTCAGGGCATAACGCCATCAAAATAAAACGGAACTTCATATTTCATCTGAATTACCGCTCAACTGTATGAAAACAACATCATGATTAAAAATCAATTCCAACGAAACGAAATTCTAGCGCGCACGATACAAAAATAGAGTTGACCCTGTTATTTCTCACGGCACGATGAACTATTGAGTTATTGGACAATGTATTTGTACTTCCGGCGCGGCGCTAATTGGATGTGGGTGTTTCCTAAAATAACTTTTTGACCGTTGACCTTAATGGGACATTGTTATGTTCTGACGGTTTGATGGTGTTCATGTTGTCAGGTCAATATTTTTCAAACCGATCTCATTACACATAATCGATCATACAACGGGAGGTAATTGGAAGCTTTAACTTGCATGAAAACATGATGAAATTCTCCTGTCAGTTGCATGTTATTAACAGCGTTTCATCTCCATTTCTAGTTACAGCTACATTTTGAAAATTGTAATGATACTTAATTCATTAGTGTAAATCATTTTAAAAGTTGATAATTTGTTATTAAAAGTGGTGTTTTTTTTTAAAGAGTGTTTTGAAGGATAGTTTCGAAAAAAAGCATGTGTGTGTTTCTTTAAACACAGAAGTGAAAGTAAACGGGTTGAAAAAAAAATGTGTTTGGAACATTGCGTTTAAAAATATCGTTTGCCAGTTACTATATTTGTCAAACAATGTGTTTTGAACAGTTTGTTTAAAAATACCATTTGCCTGTTAATATATTTGTCCAACCATTTCGAATCACAACATAAAGTTTCACATATTTTCTCAGCAGAGTCGTATTCTTCTACATATCAAACTTAATAATGAAATTAGAAATCAATCTCTTACATCTTTCGTATTGTATATATATATATATATATATATATATATATATATATATATATATATATATATATATATATATATATATATATATATATATATATATATATATATATATATATATATATATTACACGATCGCTCACACTTATAAACAGTTCATCTGCTTCAGTAATTTCCACATCAATGTCTTCGTGTCTGGGGTCAGGACGACCTAACCGTCTCATGTCCCACGTAATTGTGTAAACGTTGACAAGGGGGATAACCCAGAGACAGCCTTGAGAAATGGATGTCACAAGATGTAAACACAGAAAGCATGAAAGGATCCTTAGCATTACACTGATGTTATGTACACGGAGTTAGCTCCCCTAGATTTCTCGCATACTCTTGTATAGCAGTAAATGTTGGGATGCCACTTCCAATGGAATCGGGCGATAGGAAAAGTAAGTAATATTGTTACAAAATTGCTCAGCTTTAAAGAAAAAAAACATTAGGCCTAAAGGCGCAAAGATATTTAAATTTCCAACGTGATAAGAATATGTGATCTAAAATTGCCGATTTCGAAAGTTTTGATTTTTTTTTTTACCGTTTACGGTATCCGGAGATTTTTCAAACTTTTACAGAAAAACAGCAAGAAGTTCAGATAACTACATATGAAACTTTGTCCACTTAACTGAATCGTGACCTTAAATATCGTGTTGAAACACATACATACATATATTCAGACATACAAAAAAAATATTTCCGGCTTGTGAAAGTGTAGCAAGTCGATATTTATAAAAATATTGATTTATAATTCTTCTCCTTAAACTCCATATGATGGGATGTTGTAAAAGCAAATACAAAAAGATAAATCAATCACAGAGCCATACGTTTCTATTGTTGCATAACTGACAATGACGTTAGTGAACAACAGTCATAAAAACGAACACAATCAATAAAAAAACAAACTGTGAGAAAATCTCAAAATATTAATAATTTCCAAAAAGTTAAAATCTTAAATGTTTTAAAATACTCTTGTAATTTTTAATAAATACTTTTACGATATTGCAATTATCTTAGCAAAATGAATTTATTTTCAAACACCTTAATGAAAATTTATATTGAACACAATTTATCCCTTGTATATTGGAAACGTATACACAATACATGTCAATATAATCACGTGGACACGTGATCGTTATATCACTCAACTGTGAGGTGCTGATATAACTGGCATCGTGTTAAAGACACATCTGATTTGTGTGTGTTCCATTATCTTCCGTGTATCCTTGAAACACCCTCTCCCCATCCTACTGGCACCCTGACCGTATAACACAAAATATCACCTGACTGTATAACACAAAATATCACCTGACTGTATAACACAAAATATCACCTGACTGTATAACACAAAATATCACCTGACTGTATAACACAAAATATCACCTGACTGTATAACACAAAATATCACCTACCTATCAATCCTTCAAGCCGTACCTCCCCAACCACCCCACACCCTGACCGTATAACACAAAATATCACCTGACTGTATAACACAAAATATCACCTACCTACTAATCCTTCAAGCCGCACCTCCCCAACCACCCCACACCCTGACCGTATAACACAAAATATCACCTGACTGTATAACACAAAATATCACCTACCTACTAATCCTTCAAGCCGCACCTCCCCAACCACCCCACACCCTGACCGTATAACACAAAATATCACCTACCTACCAATCCTTCAAGCCGTACCTCCACCCCACACCCTGACCGTATAACACAAAATATCACCTACCTACCAATCCTTCAAGCCGTACCTCCACCCCACACCCTGACTGTATAAGACAAAATATCACCTACCCACCAATCCTTCAAACCTCCCCATCCACCCCACCCCACACCCTACCAATATACCACACACTCCAAAACGACAAAAAGTGAGAATTAAAACCTCCAGGAACATCAAAGTCCCGTAAACACTTGAGAGAAATTTATTCTCAATACTAGCAGGAGACAAGGAACTAGAGTCTCCACAGCAATATTCTCTGCACTTTATACCTCGGCAGAAATGTTGTGTTATTTGTTTGTGAAATTGTAATAAATCTCCAGACTCGAACAACAGTTTTTATCGCATTCGGGAAAATAAACATTTCAATTTACGGGCGACCTTAGCTTTTTGCTACTTGTTTATGTGTTTGTTTTTATCAACACTAAGAAGTGTTGGGTGGATGACGCAGGCCCACTAATACAACGGTAGAGTTCTTTCTGGCTAGATCGAAATGATGACAACATTTGTTTACTCTCAAATAATTGTGTACTGTCTGTCTATTATGGCCACACTATCAACGTCATTAGTTAAAAATAGAAACAAAGGTCTTCAACAGCCTTATTAATGAGAGGGTGAGTAGCTTGATTTCTGAGTTAGGCTTTAGTCTAGGTCAGTGTGAGTACTGAAATAGGTTCCATGTAAGCAGAATTTGTTTACCATATAATTTGCCAAAGAAGCATTTTTTAAATAAAAAGTACACAGAAAAAATGGAATTTCCCGAAGACCGCTTTAATTTAATCACGTGAGAGTCTTTGAAGTAAGGTTTACCGTCCTGGAAATTTAAAGTTGTTTTTAAATGTTGATATACATCCCGCGGGAGTATTTTGGGAAAAGAAAGTTTAATAAATCTATTCTATTTTAGTAAGTTGTCGGTAGTTTACATCATAATTTATCAATAAGTAAATCATTTGTCAAAAAGCTATAATTTATAGAAAAGTATTTCTTATATTTAAAATGAGCCAGCAATTTTATTAGAATAACGAGTAACATTTACATGCAAAAACAATCAGTAACAGTGCAATTAAAGTGTACATAAAAGAAAGACATAACAGTAGCTTTAAAAAACGTTGGAAATCATCACTACTGCCGTATTGGCTAATAAAATCACGTGCTGAAAGTATTATTACCTAACAAAATCTATAAATAGTCCCAGAAATTAGCTTTGTTTTGATGTATTTAATTAAGCCATTTCCTGTGTATGACCTTTGAGTTCAGCGAGGTCACCATCAATGACGAGGCCTGTATGAGAGAAGAAACGGATAAATAGCCCAATTACCGAGCCAATGTTTGCCGAGTTCCCGTCCTGGGATTCTTGTATTCCAGTAACCGAGTACTGGCGTCTGGAAACCATCAAGATAATGACCTCTTAGAATTACGGCGCCATTTTATATGCGGCGACATGTTACGTTCTCGTAGAGTGCGAGATCGGGACGAGATTAGCGTCTAGCACTCGGCGATTGCCCCCACGTAACACCCTCATTTGGAGTTAATCTAGAACTAACAGGGACTTTACTCTACAGTACCCTGGGGGATTCGGTCCTCTAGCTTTAAATTCACAAAATCACAGCAGGAATTGATTCGAGTGTTTGGGAAACTCGAATCGCCAACCCCTTGAGAGGCTAGTGTTATTTTTTATTTGTATGTCACGCGTTGTTTGGAGGGGTTAGTTGAATGTCGGGGGTTATTTATTGAAATACGTGGACTGGAAGATTTACGTTACGTTACATCGTTTCATTCCCCGATTACTAGATCTAGTTCGATCTGTGTTTTCCAAATATTTTTCACAAATAATAATTTTACAAAAAAAAAAAAAATTCCTTACTAAAACATAACTAATATTGGGTGCCTGAAGCGCATTTAAAAAAGGCTACCAACCAATTTAATATTTGCATTTAATCAATTTAATCCTAGCTTGATGTAACTTTCAGTAAATAAATGTCACTAAGTCATATTCTCCCTGATATTACAAGTTTTCAATTTTGAAAAAAAAACCACTGCAAGCTCAATCAATATGTAAATCTAAAAGTAGTTTGAAAATATTTCAAGCAAAGCTAATCTTTCTCATTCAAATAAAATTAAACAGAAAAATCATCAATAATTCCCCTTCCACCCAATCATCGGTAGACTGTTAGGGAGTACAGGGATGGGG
The DNA here is from genome assembly GCF_028476545.2 of Physella acuta. Taxonomy (NCBI): domain Eukaryota; kingdom Metazoa; phylum Mollusca; class Gastropoda; family Physidae; genus Physella; species Physella acuta. The sequence continues at coordinate 88,127 of NW_026732035.1, forward strand.
GTGGGGGGTTGATTATCGGATCTGGTGAGAAGTTTGTTCACTAGGTTTCAAATATTTAGCTGGTTCTTGGAATGTAACTAGGTGCCCCGTTAGTTTAAAATACACAGACACTTTTTAAAGTTGGATGAATTTAATTTTTTTAACGTAAATCACTTATTTAAAAAATTAATCACATAATAATGAATAGACATATGATAACAAAGTAGCAATTGGTACATCTGACATAATTTAAACATTAAACACGAAAAATAAATGTTAAATAAATGCAAGCATAATAGCGACACATTTCTTTCATTATATTTTCTACATTTACAAATTTTTCACGTCGATTAAAAAAAAAAAACTGCATGCAGAACTGTTCAAATATTGGTAAATAATTATGCCTTGACAGAAGAGAAACAAAACAAAAATCAAAAGTACATTGCATTCCTAAACGTCTGGCGCCAAATCGATTTCCAGATTGTGTTTACATTCTTCAAAACGAGGCTGAAATTATGGTTTAAAAACTAGAACACAAGAGAGTGACCTCTAAAAGCGCCAGACATAATTTGTGGCGCGTGAAATCTGCTGTGAAACCCAATCATTCATTCGGATATTCCCATTGATATTTTCATTCATTCGGATATTCCCATTCATATTTTCAAATTAATATTGTGGACGAAGAGAACTCGATTTACATCTAAGGGGACCATCATGGGGATTTTTTTATAACTTTTAAATTTTGATTTCTGATGTGTGATTGTAAAAATACAATTTAGAACACGATTTAGAAAAAAAAACTAAATAATTGTTGATGTCTGTCCAAAAGACTTGGAGAATTTAAAAATATAAAAAGTATGTAGGTCCATCCATTCTAGATCCACCTGTAAGTAAGTTACCTAAAGTGATATGGTGAGCGTCTGTCTAGATTAGCAGCTCTTCCAAATCAGTTGATGCTAAGTAGTAATTAGACGCCATATTGAAATAGGTTAATATTTTTTTTATTAAAAAAGGTATAATAAAATGTAACAAAACTTGGACAAGAAACTTGACAAAGAAGGATTATTATTATCATGGCTGACGAAAATTGGGTCATACCATGTTACTGGCTCGACAAAAACAGGAATTTTGTCATGTTTTAAATGTATGACTTCACGTATAAATAGAATGTCAAAACATATTATATGGCAAAAAAACAAACAAAACAAAAACGTTTGACTTTAAAAGTTGATAGCATGAAAAAAAAAAGAACTTTGACAAAACAAATTTTTGTCATCACAGGTTAATAGCATGATAAAAAAATTAACTTTGACAAAACAAATTTTTTTCATCACATGTTAATAGATTGACAAAAAACGTGAACATCATCAAGACTCGCCCTATGTAATACCCTGAAAACAATTGCACGGGATAACGTCTCCAGAACATTCGACGCTAATAGATTCTTTGAAACCCGAGCAAAGTTTTGAACCAGATCTTGACCTTACTTGAGAGGCTTCAGTTCTGGGTTACAAACAGGCACAAAAACGGGGCTAGAAAAATCTGGCAATCCATTTTTCTACTTCGTTAGTCAATGTGGCAATGGGAAAAGCATGCTTACTAGAAGAAAGGAATTGATCTGGTTGTCAAATTGAGGGCGGGGCAAGGAGGGCAGGGGGAGGGGGAAGAAGAGGGGGTAGGGATTCAAAGTTCAAAAGAAGCAATTTTTGTGTGGGCAGGAAACCTAAATTAACGTTGCACGGATCTCTAAGTTGGTCAGATAAGTTGATGTGAGGTTTCTGAAGTTTCAATGATTCGAGTCTTGTATCTTCTTCTTCTTATTCTTCGTTCTTAATTTTTGAATATGTTGGAGGAATTAGACAACAAGTCCAACTTCATGGACAAACCGGACTATGGTTTCCAGTTTGTCAGGTGTCCCATATAATTTTTCCCTGAGTGGGGTGGGCTGGGGCCAGTGTCTGCCTCTTGCCTGGCTATACAGAGTACAATCCTGGAGTACGTGCTCCGTGTTTTCCGGGGCCTTGCCACAAGGACACATTTCGCTACACCCAACCTTCAGTTTTTTGTGCATGTGTTGATTTAGTCTGTTGTGGCCTGTTCTAAGTCGAAAGATTATGAATTGTTGTTTTCGTGTTAAATTGTAATAGCCGTCGTCTTTAATGTAGTGAGGGTGTGTGACAGACCACATTTGCGTTTGTTTGTGTTTAATTATTCTTTTTATTTCTTTTGGGTGTAGCGAAATTTCCGGTTGTGGTTTCTTTCCCCCAATTTTTGCCAGCTGGTCTGCGATCTCGTTACCCTGGATCTGGCAGTGGCCCGGGATCCACTGCAGCACAATTCTGCTGCAGGTATTTTTTAGCCTCTCTAGTGCTGTCATGAGTGTTTGAATATAGGACTCCGGATTTTGTAGGGATTGCAGGACTGATTTGGCATCTGTAAGAAATACAATCTGACTATTCGGTGATTCAGGGTGTTCTGACAGGAGGTTTGCTGCGTGTTCTAAAGCTTCTTTTTCTGCCCTAAAATTGTCGGATAGGCTGCCTGTGGCTATTGCCTTTTCCAGGCTTTTTCCGCTTGGCCATTCAATAAGGATGCCAGCCCCGCCGTTTTTTGTGGCATCTTCAGCTGAGCCATCTGTGAAAACTCTAATCCAGGTATTGCTGGGGTACTGATCCTTAATGTGTTTATTTGTTATTTTCTTAAGTTCTTCTAGATCATAGTCAGATTTTTTTCCTATGGTGTCTATTGAGTCAATAATGGTTAAGTGACAGTGGGAGATCCAAGGCGGGGAGAGGTTTTGAGTTTTTATTGCTTCAGGAATGATATTTTCGATTTCATATTTCTTTTTCAGATTCTTTGCTTCTTTGATGAAACTTGTTCTTTGTAGTCTGGTTGATGGACTGGGTTTCTGGAGTTTTTGTTTTAGGTTATGGTTTTCCAGTGCCTCTAGCTTTGTGTAATGAGTGAGGATTTTTGATTCTCTTCTTTCTTCTATTGAGCTAAGAGCGGCTATTTCCTCCATAGCATTTATGGGTGTTGTTTTCATGGCTCCTGTCATTATTCTCAAACCAATGTTCTGAACTTTGTCAATTTTGCTAATATTTGTTTTTGCTGCTGAGCCCCAAGCCGAAGCACCATATTCTAACGTAGGTCTCACATAGCTGGTGTAGGTTTTTTTCAGGATGTGGTGATTTGCTCCCCAGTCTGTTCCTGCCAGTTTCCTCATTAGATTAAGTCTTTTGATCCCATTACTTTGTGTGTTTTCTATTTGTTTTCTCCAGGTAAGTCGAGTGTCAAAAGTGACTCCTAGGTATTTGGGGTGGTCATTTTTTTCTAGCTCTTGGTTTTCTAGGGTAAGTTTCATTTTTTGATGTTTAGTTGATAAGGTGAAGATTGAATAAGTTGTTTTCTTGGTATTGATGGATAAGCCCCAGTTTTTGGTCCATTTGCCGAGCTTGTCAAGTGTTTCTTGAAGACGAAATTTTGAGGTACCAATATATTCCTCTGTGCTGATTAGTGAAAGGTCGACTGCAAACATGCTTCTTTTTACTCTCCTTGGGATGTTTTCATTTAAGTCATTTATATAAATGAGGAAGAGAGTAGGAGACAAGACTCCTCCTTGAGGGACTCCATTTTTTATAGTTACTGTGTGACTTCTTTTTCCTTGCATGGAGACTGATGCTTTTCGGTTGCTTAGGTAACCTTTTATCCAGTTTAGCATGTTATGAGATACTTGATGGTTTATTAGCTTTAGAATTAAGCCTTGCTCCCAAACCTTGTCAAAGGCTTTTTCAAAGTCGACCCACACTATTGAGGTTGGTTTTTTTTCTTGAAAGCCATCTTCTATTTCCTGAGAAATGAAGGTGATTTGGTCTTCAGTAGATCTGCACTTCCTGAAGCCTGCCTGTTCGTCTGCTAGTAGATTGTTCGATTCTAGAAACCAGGTCAGTCTGTTGTTTACTACTCTTTCCATCAGTTTACAAACGCAGCTTGTTAAACTTATTGGGCGATAGCTATCGACTTTGTTCCTGGGTTTTCCTGTTTTTAGAACAGGTATCATGATTGCTTTTTTCCAAATATTTGGGATTTTCCCAGATTTCCAGCTTGCATTAAATATTTGGAGCAGTTTTTTCTTAGCATTGGGGCCCAAGTGCATGAGCATATCATTTGAGATTTTGTCAGGGCCTGGAGCTTGCTTAAGTTTGAGGAGCTTCATTGCTTCTCCGAGCTCCTTCTTGCTAATTCGAGCTACCATTCCAGTGGAGGAGGGGGGAGAGACTTTCTGTAGTTTTTCTTTAACTTCAGTTTGATTTTTAACCTCTTCTACTCTTTGGTGGCAGATATTTATTTGTCCCACTTTGCTAAAGTGGGTTATAAATTCTTTTGCTGCATCCTTTTCTGTTTTGATCGTGTTTTCAATGTCGATGACTATGGGAGTAGCTCTGTTTTCTTCTTGGTTTAGCCTTTTTGCAATACTCCATAGTTTATGACCATCTCTATCTATATTGAGGTGTTCTGTTTTTTCTTGCCAGCTTTTCCTCAATGCAGTTAGATACTTTTTTCTAAAGACTGCGTTTGCTGATTTTAATTTTATGTTATTTTCTACAGTGGGATTTTCTTCAACAATGTTTCTAGCATCAATTGTCTCGTCATGGAGTATCTGGAGGTCTGGAGTCCAGTTTGGGATATAATTTTTCCTTGCTCCCCTTGGAATAGATTTTTTGGCTGCTAACAGAACTGCTTTTGAGAAGGCTGTGTATGACTTGTTCACCTGTTTGGTTTTACAGTTGATTGGTCTTGTGTAGGAGTCTGTGAGGGAAGAGAAGAGCTCCCAATTAGCTTTTTTGTAGTTCCATCTAGGGCGGGGGTAGGCTTCAATTGGCCTGTTTGATGTTTCTATCTGGATCAGGATTGGTCGGTGGTCGCTAGTGGCTAGTTGATCTGCAACTTCTCTTTTGCATTTTTTGGATATGCCATTAGTAGCAAAAGCTAGGTCGGGGGTAGTCGTGGTTAACCAAGACCTTGAGTAAAAAGTTGGTTTGTCATCAGGTTTATTTAGAAGGATGAGCCTATTTTCTGCTTGCCATTCTTCAATTTCCTCTCCTTTAGCATTGAGGTCAGGGTAACCCCAGCTCTGGGAGTGGCTGTTCATGTCTCCCACAACCAGGCACTCTTCGCTGTTTGGCAGGGAGATGCGGTCTAGTTCCAGGTCCTTATCAGGAGGACAGTAGCAATTGAAGATATTTAGGTTACCTTCTGCAAGTATGAGTTTGGTGCCCATTATCTCAGATGCTGTTGAGTTTGGTATAACGATATCTGTTGTTGGAATGTCATTTTTTATGAGAATGAGGATACCTCCTTTAGGTCTGTTTTCCCTGTCCTGCCTTATGCAGGTGTATCCTCTAATAGAGAAGCGAAGATTGTTGTTGAGGTGAGTTTCTTGAATACAAGCAACGTCTACTTTATTTTCATGTAGGAATATTTTTAAGGCTTCCTTTTTTTTATGAACTCCCTCTGCATTCCACTGCAGGATAACAAGTAATTTGTTGTTTTCCTCACTATTTTGGCCAGTAGAATTTACCTTCTGATCCTTGCCCCTGGCTGGCCAGGCAAGAATAGAGGAACCACCAGCTCGCTTTTGTGGGCTCCTTCGAGGCGGAGAGCCCGGCCCCCTACCTGCGCGGCGGGATTCCACAGGCAGGACGCCACTTCTGTTAGTCCTATTTCTTTCCTCCATCATAAAATTAAGCAGTGCGTGCCAGCATGTTATGCGCCATACTAGATGGCCCGTTGACTCCGACTTCAGCCTGCTTTTCTTTCTGGATTTGCTTCCATAGCCTTTGATCACCCAAGAACAAACTACAAGGCAGTAGCTGTTTGATTTTGGAGTTGTCTCTCCTAGATGGGTTGCTGTCCCCTGCTAACGAGCCCCATCTGCCCGGGTTTGGAGTTATAGCGCCCCATGCTCGCCGTTGAAGTCATTTCCTTGGATTTATGAGATGTTTTTTATTGGATATCCTAACCAATGGATATCCCACCTCATCCTCCATGACCACAAACCAGTTGGTCCACGGCTGTTTATTTGGTATTCACAGCTAACCCTCATATCTAAGGGCCTCTCCCCTATCCGCCACCTGGGGACGCGCTCGGTAGGAGATGGTAGCTCCCCCAAGGAGTCTTGTATCAAATACATTCTAAAAAAATAAAATATAATCAGTGTTGAAGCTGTGGATAAAAAGTGTAAACAAATACGGGACATGTTGAAGAAGTCTTAGATCAAATGTAAACAAATACGGGACATATTGAAGATGTCTTAGATAAATGATAACAAAAGAGCTACAAATGTAGTTCATAATTCTGTGTTAAGCGGGGCATGAGATACGTATTTCATTGAACTGAATGACCTCACATCGTACTGTTAGTTAAAAAGTTGGGCCTATAAATCTAGAACTCGAATCAGATTTTTACATTGTCTCTCAATGTTCTTGTGTTGTCAACCTTGAAAGTTTGAGAAGTCCTATAAAAATATCGGTCGGGGAAGTGTGTCAAATCTATTTCCGAGATTTATATAATCGCCACCACTACTTCAAACAGGGATTAGCAATTAACAACGTCATTAAAACAGTTGTTTCTTATTGACTGAGCTTAGTGCATAAACCAGTTCGCAGTTTACACCTTAGAACTCACATCAGCTGTGCTAGGTTTGTGTAGTGCATAAACCAGTTCGCAGTTTACACCTTAGAACTCACATCAGCTGTGCTAGGTTTGTGTACTGCATTCACCAGTTCGCAATTTACACCTTAAAACTCACATCAGCTGTGCTAGGTTTGTGTAGTGCATTCACCAGTTCGCAATTTACACCTTAAAACTCACATCAGCTGTGCTAGGTTTGTGTAGTGCATTCACCAGTTCGCAATTTACATTTTAAAACTCACATCAGCTGTGCTAGGTTTGTGTAGTGCATTCACCAGTTCGCAATTTACACCTTAAAACTAACATCAGCTGTGCTAGGTTTGTGTAGTGCATTCGCCAGTTCGCAGTTTACACCTTAGAACTCACATCAACTGTGCTAGGTTTGTGTAGTGCATACGCCAGTTCGCAGTTTACACCTTGAAACCCACATCAGCTGTCAAAGGTTTGTTTTTACTCTGTGAAAAGTTTCGCTTGAGAACTTTGAAAAATCAATTTGACACACGCTTTGATTGATGGGGTGTTTTTGAAGTTAGATTTTATCCTTGAATATTCATACGGTTGGTCGGCAAATCAAGTAAAGAATACAAAAAGCAAAATCAATTTTTTTTATTGATGCCGTATGAAACTTTTTAGAATAAATTTCGATAAATATGTTGTTGATTCGCCAGGATTTTTTTTTACTTTCTCTTATACGAAGTGTGCGTGCGTGTGTGTGTGTGTGTGTGTGCGTGCGTGCGTGTGTGTGTGTGTGCGCGTGTGTGTGTGGGTGTGTGTGTGTGTATGTATGTGGGTGTGTGTGTGTGTTGTAAACACGATAACTTGAGTACCGTTACAGCTAGGTTGATGAAATTTCATATATAAGTAGGCCGATTATATCAAATTTGTAGATCCGTATCAACTTATCAACGATTTCCGATAACCGGAAGTGGACATTTTTCTACTTTAAATTTTTTAAGAGCCTATAACTTGAGTACTATTTCATATAGAAGTAAAAGATCTAATTCTCTGCCTTCTTTCAAATTTTGACTAACTTCCGTTCCGGAAGTAGTAATTTTCGCTGTTTCCGATTTCTCAAAACAACGCATGTGAATTTATAAAGCACTAATAATAATCCGTACTATTATACACATTTTATTTGGTGTTCACTTGGTGTGCAATTCTTTTTTCTACGAGATTCTATTCTACTTTAAAAGTTTAAGAAATTAAGAATTGATTTTATATAAATATTGCCTAAATCCCGAATTGCCATCCCCAGTAGTGTTATATAAGAATATTCGAGAAAGTTTTGGGGAGATTACTCCCTTTTTTATAAACCAAACCATTTTTAATGAGTAGCCTGCATGAAGGTTTTACTTAGCGTGTATAAAATATCTGGACTATGATTAAATTATTTGACTGGAGAAAAGTGGCGCCCTCTCCGTCACAAGCACAGCCCACCACTGCTTTAAATCTTATCTAGTTAAATAAAGTTGATCAACTACTGCAGGGGTCTCCAAACTTTTCAGTCCGAGGGCCGCATTAACTATCTAATTTCAGTTCGGGGGCCAGTTTCTTCCAGGCATGTCTTTGATTTTTCTGGGCAAAGTTCCTCAGCCATCAACACATGATTTTTCCTTTGTCGAAAAGATCTTCGCGGACCGGCGTTTGTGATGGTTATTGTATGTGCTAGATCTTCGTTCTACTTTGTGTGTGCTAGACCTTCGTTCAACTTTGTGTGTGCTAGATCTTCGTTCAACTTTGTGTGTGCTAGACCTTCGTTCTACTTTGTGTGTGCTAGATCTTCGTTCTACTTTGTGTGTGCTAGATCTTCGTTCTACTTTGTGTGTGCTAGATCTTCGTTCTACTTTGCGTGTGCTAGATCTTCGTTCAACTTTGTGTGTGCTAGATCTTCGTTCAACTTTGTGTGTGCTAGAGCTTCGTTCTACTTTGTGTGTGCTAGATCTTCGTTCTACTTTGTGTGTGCTAGATCTTCGTTCTACTTTGTGTGTGCTAGATCTTCGTTCAACTTTGTGTGTGCTAGATCTTCGTTCTACTTTGTGTGTGCTAGACCTTCGTTCTACTTTGTGTGTGCTAGATCTTCGTTCAACTTTGTGTGTGCTAGATCTTCGTTCTACTTTGTTTGTGCTAGACCTTCGTTCAACTTTGTGTGTGCTAGATCTTCGTTCTACTTTGTGTGTGCTAGACCTTCGTTCTACTTTGTGTGTGCTAGATCTTCGTTCTACTTTGTGTGTGCTAGAACTTCGTTCTACTTTGTGTGTGCTAGACCTTCGTTCTACTTTGTGTGTGCTAGACCTTCGTTCTACTTTGTGTGTGCTAGACCTTCGTTCTACTTTGTGTGTGCTAGATCTTCGTTCTACTTTGTGTGTGCTAGATCTTCGTTCTACTTTGTGTGTGCTAGACCTTCGTCCAACTTTGTGTGTGCTAGACCTTCGTCCAACTTTGTGTGTGCTAGATCTTCGTTCTACTTTGTGTGTGCTAGATCTTCGTTCAACTTTGTGTGTGCTAGACCTTCGTCCAACTTTGTGTGTGCTAGACCTTCGTCCAACTTTGTGTGTGCTAGACCTTCGTTCTACTTTGTTTAGGGATATCTGGTGACGTTGTTCATTGTGTCTGTGTTATACATAGGTCAACGTCACATCCGGTGTAGGTACAGGCCGCTACAGCAATATCTTGGGGAAACGTTTAGGGACTAAGTTTTGAAAACATGTATAGGTATTTTGTTTGAGATCATTTGTCCTTGAGATTATTTGTCCGTGAGATCATTTGTCTTGAGATCATTTGTCCGTGAGATTATTTGTCCGTTAGATATTTTGTCTGAGATATTTTGTCTGAGATATTTTGTCTGAGATATTTTGTCTGAGATATTTTGTCTGAGATATTTTGTCTGAGATATTTTGTCTGAGATATTTTGTGAGATATTTTGTCTGAGATATTTTGTCTGAGATATTTTGTCTGAGATATTTTGTCTGAGATATTTTGTCTGAGATATTTTGTCTGAGATATTTTGTCTGAGATATTTTGTCTGAGATATTTTGTCTGAGATATTTTGTCTGAGATATTTTGTCTGAGATATTTTGTCTGAGATATTTTGTCTGAGATATTTTGTCTGAGATATTTTGTCTGAGATATTTTGTCATGGAACCCATTCTGGAGTTAACTAGTTGTGTTCTGTTTACTCAGGTCATCGTTGTCTTGTCAGTTCCTGCTGTCTCACGTCTTAGCTTATCCTTCTGTCCAATGTCATAAGCTGGCATGTTAAGTCATGATGTCTGAAAACAAAAGTAGTCGTGTACTGTCCTGTTTCATGTCTTGTCATGGCCTGATGTGATGTCAATTGCTGTCTTGTGTTGTCATGTTTTGATGTATCACGTCGAAAGCTGTTATTTGCTGTCTTGTTGTCATAATTTGCGTATGTTTTGTATGCTGAAGCTTAGAAACGTACATAAACATTATATTTTCTTAAAAAATACAGTTGACCCAATTACTTTAATAGCCCTAACACACTCTATAGATTAAAACTAATCATCTCTCCGTGAGCAATTTGTTATCAATTTGTTAGTACTTTGTGAGTACTTTGATACTTGGGTCACACTGGCTTGAGTAGGTCTTTAAGTAGGGCACGCGGACGGATTAGCGGATGTGACGTTCCGTCCCCAGTCACGCGAGATCGTGTGACGTCACGAGGCTGGACATTTATTTGAACCAATCACGGCGCAGCGCTACCAACACAATTATGGTCTAACTACCGAGCTATTAGTCATGGCCATTCCACTATTTTCTCATCTATTTTTAGCCTGCTACCCAGTGTGGAATTATGCTGCTGGTAAACTTCCTGATCTAGAAAACATATCCACTCTACTGCAGCCTAATGTAGGATTTGATACATCAGCTCAAGGTCACCAAATTTTTGATTTTTCGCTTTAGTGGCAAACTAATAAGAGGTTTATTGCTCCAAAAACAGAAATGGAAATAATGTCGTGTTATTATTCTGAAGTCGGAATAATGTGTTTCTGATAAAGATGAAGAATATAGTTAAATTTTAAGATTTCGAAATACTATTTTATTTTTAATGTCAATTAGAAATGTAGTTTCTAGTAACAATATCTGGTTGCATATCAGATTTTACTTGCCTTATCTGTCAGATAATTTAGAATTTCCTCAAACATTTGCTCGTCTAAAAAATACCAAATATGGCACATGAAATCGATACCCTAATTCTCAAGAGATCCATTATGTGGGTAATAAAACTTTTTGCCGATCCTTCCTGACATTAATACGTCCAGTTAACGATGTTTACTGCCCATATAAAATTTTTACAACCCGATAAATGAAACAATTAAATTTTTTATAATGCTATTTAGAAATGTATTCGTTATGAACTACATTAATTAGTCTAATAAACAGGACTCTAAAAATATTTTTATTATGAATGACGAATCCAAAATTATAAATATGGTAATTTATCTATGTAGATATATGGTGATATATCCATGAAAATTCCCAAGCGATTTCTAAATATACTTTGTTGTTGAATATATACAAGAAAGATGAGTTTCAGGCTTAACTAGTTTCTCTGTGAATAAATTCTTCTGGGTTAAAGCATAAATACAATATTAATAGCCAGACATACCACCTACGTTTGAATAGTCTTTTGATGGCCATGACATACCCAAGATATACAACACAAGTACTCGCTGTTACACCATTGCTGTTTGTGACCTACCATTGAATTAAACATACTTAGCACGTCACTACTGCAGTGACGTCACTAGGTCACGTGTCACCCAGGTAGGTAAAAATAGAAGTAAGCAAACTTCATTAGACCTAGAGATCAATGGGGCAGATAAAGTAGAGTTTATGTTTCTTGACCTCTGCCTGTGAAGGGATAGTGAGGTTAGCGGTATGCACAGATACCTTTACCTACCCCAGCAGGCTGTATGCAGGGACGTCCTATAACAACGTCTAAGTGAGATCCTAACTCAACACTTATGTTATATAAAGATGGCGCCTTTCTTTCATGTTCTTATTTTAGTTGTATTTCAGACAGACAGTCTGGTATATGATTTAGGTATGTGAGAAAAAACTGGGCATTTCTAGTTTTACATTTAACACTTCTGCTGCAGAAGTTTAACGCGTGGCCAGTGTCACGTTGTAGGTAGGGTGACCAGTGTCACGTTGTAGGTTAAAAAAGGTGTTGGGTTACTCTCTGGGGACTGTAGGCTTCAGGTGGCTTCAGGTGTGGCAAGGTGAAATTGATATCAGGTCTCTGGGGACGGTAAGAATTGATTTTTGCTTGCGTGGGTGGACTGACTGGGTGCATCCATACAGCCGCTGTGTCTGGTGTCAGGTGTCGTTTGTCTGGTGTCATTTGTGTGGTGTCATTTGTGTAGTGTCATTTGTCTGGTGTCATTTGTCTGGTGTCATTTGTCTGATGTCATTTGTCTGATGTCATTTGTCTAGTGACGTTTGTCTGATGTCTTTGTCTGGTGTCATTCGTCTGATGTCATTGGTCTGGTGTCATTTGTCTTGTGTCATTTGTCTGGTGTCGTTAGTCTGATGTCTTTGTTTGGTGTCGTTTGTCTGGAGTCATTTGTCTGGTGTCGTTAGTCTGATGTCTTTGTTTAGTGTCGTTTGTCTGGTGTCATTTGTCTGGTGTCATTTGTCTGATGTTATTTGTCTGGTGCCGTTAGTCTGATGTCTTTTTTTGGTGTCGTTTGTCTGGTGTCATTTGTCCGGTGTCATTTGTCTGATGTTATTTGTCTGATGTCATTTGTCTGTTGTCATTTGTCTGATGTCATTTGTCTGGTGTCATTTGTCTGATGTCATTTGTCTAGTGACGTTTGTCTGATGTCTTTGTTTGGTGTCATTCGTCTGATGTCATTTGTCTGATGTCATTTCACTGATGTCATTTGATTGAATCCGCTATAAGTAACATTCAGACTATAGTTTAAAACTAGTGTTTGCAGTATTTAAACCTTTGTAACGTTGCTTCAGACAAGAGGGCTACAATTTAATTTCCTCTATCGGCGCCCGACTTTATCCTATAATCTCACTTTAATCCACGTTTTATTTTCATCCTCCATTTTCAATCGGATAAAACAACTTCCGGTCACGTGATCTGCTACTTACATGCGCAGAAGTCAGCATTACGGTTAATGACTAAATAGTGATATGACATTACGGTATAACCTTTGTCGACCCCCGCTCGTTTAACTGGATTGTGGACATTTGCTGACCCAGGGGAATTAAAGGGGAGTGTAGGACTGGGGCTAGTAATTCTGGTGTGTTGTGGTAGACGGTGGGGGGGGGGGGGGGGCTGGGTGGAGGGAAGGGGGTATGGAGGGATGACTTTTTAAATTCTAGACTTGATTCAAGTGAGGTCTATTAATGGATCTCTGTGTGGCTAGTTCAAAGATTTCAGGGGTTGTTAACTCTGCTTTTGTTTGTGACTATTACAAGTTGCTAAATCAAAACTTGATGTAAAAGCAAGTTCAGATAATAAATGACTATTTGCTTAAAACGTATGTACCTTTTTAAAATTTGTTTTGCCTTAACTATTAATAGCTGGGTAAAAATATATCCGTAATTTTATTTCTAACACGACTATAGCTAATTCGCATGACTTTATTAAACACAATTATCTCTGATTGGCACCTGACTCTATGCAGGGAAAGTAAAGTCAATGACATAATTCTCACTGAACACACATTTACATGCTGGTAGAATGGAGGGGAAACCCTTTCATGTGTATTTCTTAAATGGTTTTAGTTCGAAGGAAAATCAGGTCTACACAAATACTGAGGTAAAAAAAAAGAAATGAATTCTAATCCATTTGTCTCATGGACCGTCAGGTTCGAAAAGGGAACTTTTACATTTTTTAAAATACATTCCCTCCCACCTACCCACCCACCCACCCACCCATCCCCCCCCCACACACATATATATATATATATATATATATATATATATATATATATATATATATATATATATATACCCAAAATATATAATAACATTTATACTTTTACAAACATACAGAAACAAACACTGAAAGACACCCATCAGTAAACTAGGCCCAATTCGGGCTTAGATTTTATAAAGTGTTTCAAGAATCCGGCCCGATTTATCAACTCATTTTATTTCGTTTATTGACCTGTTCGAAAATAGAAACCAATAGAGTTGAAGGTCAGGGTCGCCAATGGGGGCAGTTCCAGAATAAAAAGTTTAGGCATAAGTGTAGGAAAGGGGAAGATTTAGTATCTAGGGCAGGAGTGATTTAATGCGGTGGAATGGCAAAGGTTTTTAGAGGAAAAAGGTTCAGGTTTGGCTTTTTATTAAGAGCTTTTTTTTTAGTCCGCAATGACTGGTTGTTCATTTGTGGGTTTGTTTGACTGCATTTTTAATTCAGTGGTACGTTTTGTTATCTAAACGAATATTAGAATATGTGGGGAAAAAACTTAAATTAAAATAATTTTTTTTTCATAAGTCTCACCTTTGGTCCAGTTATAGCTACTAGGTCACCACATGTTTCTAGCCAACCATTTGTTGGTAGATCACCACTTGTCTCTAACTCACCACTTGTTTCTAACTCTTCATTTGTTGCTAGGTCACCACTTGTTGCTAGGTCACCCCTTGTTGCTAGGTCATCGCTCATAGCTAACTCACCATAGTCCATATCGACTAACTTCGACAACCGAAACGAATTAATAAGATAAATGTCATCGCCATCATCATTGTATTCATTTTCGTTTCTAGTGGAGCATAGGTCACCTTTCCACACATTTCAACATAAGCTAAAAGTAACATCAGAACAGATTGGTTTAAGTGATAATCTCATTAATTCACAGCGGGTTGTACTAGGCTTTCACGTAATTCTCCAGATTTCAGCCAGTACACGAAGTTTCAATAAGATACTTTTTGTTTTTAGAATTCGTTTAAAAAATTCACACAAAACGTTTTAATAACAAGCTTTTATGTAATAATGCACTAAAACGTAGAAAATAAATTATACACTACTATTTAAATGACCATAAAAAAGCATGGGTCACTTTAGTATCTATTGGATACCTTTACTAATATTTAGGAAGAGATTCACGCAAGAAAACATTGAGGCTGGAATTGAAATATTTCATACAAAAAAAAGCTCAGCTAACAAATTTTGTGGGTATTTATTATTTATCCCAGGGTCTTAGTATAAATAGATTCTATTTTAAAGTTGACTGAAAGTACGACATACTCTGAAATAAAGTCCATTTCTGGACAACGTTATGCCACTGCTGTCTCAAGACACAGCTAGTTTAGACACTGCAGTGTCTGGATTATATATCTGCTACACGTCCATAAGGATATTGCTTTTCTTTTTCTCTCCAGTTTCTCTCCCAGTCTCTCTCTCTCTCTTGCTCTCTCACTTCCGCTTCCCCCCTCCTTCTCCTCTCTGTGTGATCAAAGAGCTACCCTCGCCATATCTGTCCCTTGTAATATCCAGAGTTCCATTTCTAAAGAAAGCCAGCGTGTGGAGACAACACGACGTGTTACATGAGAGAGTCTAGTGCTGTTAGGTCGCCTAGTCTTTCACTGATTAAAGAAATATCTTGGCAGTGTTTAAAAAAATATCTTGGTAGTGAAAAAAATATATTCTGGCGCTACGTAATGAGTTTGTTTTAATAAAACGTGTTGTTGAGTTGTTTTAAAGTAATTAAATATTCAGTTCGTATCAAATAGCAGTGTTCCTTGTTTTTCTGTATGCATTATCACATTAACTCCATGTCTTAAATATCAAATTCTGCATGTTTAAAAAAGCTTAAAGGATGGGAAAAAAGTATTAACGTGAATCAGCGGTTATTACCATGTTGGAGGTATAGAGCTCCACCAGCTTCATATGCACATTCACAAAATCCGTTTTAATAGGAAAAAAAAAATAAGATTTTTCTCACAAAAACACATACAATAAATATTTACCACAAATCAATGACTTATGGTGTTACCTTTTAAACACAAGTTCAGAAATACACGGCACACTAAATAATTCAGCAAGCTTTGTGTTCTTGTATTTTCCATCTTCATGCAGTTTTAGGAAGTGTTATCTTAGTTTTACCAGTGCTAAGCTAAAATTGCTCAAATTTTCATTGCAAATCATGCAGTTAGGACACTAAGTCGAACGAAATTCTGTAATGTGTTCACCACAGCTCGTATATACATGATCAACGCACGCCTGTATAGGTGGCGTTGACACGATTGGCAACGTATGTGTATAGTGACGTCAAGGGTTCCACGATATAGAAATTTAATACCGATCCATGTTATCCTGCTCTGGCGCAGTTGATTACTGCGTCGTGCTGTCGGGCTGTTGTGTTTGAAAAGTCATCGGCCGTGTCCGCCAGTTTTATCGCCCGCTTTGACAAAATCCGATTGTGTCTCGGCAAAACCCTAACACTAGAGAAAGATTCTATGAACCCCTGGGGTTAGAACACACCCAGATTAGAAACCACTGGTTTTAATTAACCATTGCAAATGTAGCAGCTACGCCAACTAAGAATTCTTTTAGCAAGTTTTTTAGTATTACACAAGGTTGGTTTCCATTTCCGAAGGTTCTCAGGATGTGGTGAGATGAAGTAAAACGAGATCGTCCAGGGCTTTCAAGTTGCTAGTTCTTGCACAGATTTAAAAAGTAAATCACCTTGATGTTGCTTAACAACACGTAGCGAAGTTACGTAATAAGATTATAATAATGTGTATTTGTACTTTAATGAAACATTGCTATAAAAGTTATTTTGTAACATTGGTCTATTTTTTATGCACTGTGTATGTGTCTTATCTCTGTCATATTTCAAATATTAAGACACTTCGTTGAAGGATTAATGATTATTCTGTTCGAATCTAGTAATCAAACCAGCCGAAATTATTCTTGAATAGGTTTAGAAAGACACCAATGTTAATAAATTTGAGAAAACTAAAACTAAAAATAAAAAAATAAAGAATATAGTAACCATTGCATAAAACTGGTGCCATTGTACTCCTGGTTACCCCGTCCTCACACCCTGGTGTTTAGTGGTGTTTTCTAAAGTCAGGGAGTATTATTTGAGATTGACAGTTTACTAGCAGTTCTTTCCCTTGCCTTTGTAATTGTTATTGACATAAAAAATGCAAACATAATTACTGAAAAATACTTGCAATAAATAAACGTTACCGCCCACCCATCCCCTCCCCATGTCCCAGATGCTAAACAGCCGTAATACGCTGTACCAAACACCCCTTTCAAGCGTCCCCACAAAAGCTGTCAACCTCTGCATTCGACCGGTCTCTACCCATTTGTGCACTGGCGAAGACAATTTGTCTGAACAGAAGGGATCGATACGCTGTGAAAAGTAATCGCTTTAAATGAATTATCTGTCGTCACTGGATTATTGCCTAGCCTCCCCTTCATACACAGATGGGGTTGTTTTTGGTGCTAGGGACCTTTATACACAGATGGGGTTGTTTTTGGTGCTAGGGACCTTCATACACAGATGGGGTTGTTTTTGGTGCTAGGGACCTTCTAAAACATATGGGGTTGTTTTTGGTGCTAGGCACCTTCATACACAGATGGGGTTGTTTTTGGTGCTAGGGACCTTCATACACAGATGGGGTTGTTTTTGGTGCTAGGCACCTTCTAAAACAGATGGGGTTGTTTTTGGTGCTAGAGACCTTCATACACAGATGGGGTTGTTTTGGTGCTAGGGACCTTCATACACAGATGGGGTTGTTTTTGGTGCTAGGCACCTTCATACACAGATGGGGTTGTTTTTGGTGCTAGGCACCTTCTAAAACAGATGGGGTTGTTTTTGGTGCTAGGGACCTTCATACACAGATGGGGTTGTTTTTGGTGCTAGGGACCTTCATACACAGATGGGGTTGTTTTTGGTGCTAGGGACCTTCATACACAGATGGGGTTGTTTTTTGTGCTAGGCACCTTCATACACAGATGGGGTTGTTTTTGGTGCTAGGGACCTTCATACACAGATGGGGTTGTTTTTGGTGCTAGAGACCTTCATACACAGATGGGGTTGTTTTTGGTGCTAAGGACCTTCATACACAGATGGTGTTGTTTTTGGTGCTAGGGACCTTCATACACAGATGGGGTTGTTTTTGGTGCTAGGTACCTTCATACACAGATGGGGTTGTTTTTGGTGCTAGGGACCTTCATACACAGATGGGGTTGTTTTTGGTGCTAGGCACCTTCATACACAGATGGGGTTGTTTTTGGTGCTAGGCACCTTCATACACAGATGGGGTTGTTTTTGGTGCTAGGGACCTTCATACACAGATGGGGTTGTTTTTTGTGCTAGGCACCTTCATACACAGATGGGGTTGTTTTTGGTGCTAGGGACCTTCATACACAGATGGGGTTGTTTTTGGTGCTAGAGACCTTCATACACAGATGGGGTTGTTTTTGGTGCTAAGGACCTTCATACACAGATGGGGTTGTTTTTGGTGCTAGGGACCTTCATACACAGATGGGGTTGTTTTTGGTGCTAGGTACCTTCATACACAGATGGGGTTGTTTTTGGTGCTAGAGACCTTCATACACAGATGGGGTTGTTTTTGGTGCTAAGGACCTTCATACACAGATGGGGTTGTTTTTGGTGCTAGGGACCTTCATACACAGATGGGGTTGTTTTAGGTGCTAGGTACCTTCATACACAGCTGGGGTTGTTTTTGGTGCTAGGGACCTTCATACACAGATGGGGTTGTTTTGGTGCTAGGTATCTTCATACACAGATGGGGTTGTTTTTGGTGCTAGGGACCTTCATACACAGATGGGGTTGTTTTTGGTGCTAAGGACCATCATACACAGATGGGGTTGTTTTTGGTGCTAGGGACCTTCATACACAGATGGGGTTGTTTTTGGTGCTAGGTACCTTCATACACAGATGGGGTTGTTTTTGGTGCTAGGGACCTTCATACACAGATGGGGTTGTTTTTGGTGCTAGGGACCTTCATACACAGATGGGGTTGTTTTGGTGCTAGGTATCTTCATACACAGATGGGGTTGTTTTTGGGCCTAGGCACCACAGTGCTATATGTAATTTAATTCAAACGTATTTTAATATTCGGTGCATTTTAGATGTGCATACTATTTAGCAAATAGATCTATAGACATTAATTCTAAATTTATATTTGTGACCATTGCTTACTTAAATGCATAGGCCTACATTTTTAAAAATGAGTAAATTAAAATTTAAAACTAAATAAATCTATTTGAATTAACCAAGGATAAGTTCTATTATCTACATTTAAGAAATATTATTTAAAAAAAAACTACATATGCTTTAAAACATTTAAACTGACATACGATTATAGCTATTGTTGTCACATTTCTTTGAAAAATTAGGGGAGACAACTGACGGGATTTTTCTTCATCAAGGAAAAACTTGGTCGCCTGCACCGTCAGACCTTCCTACTCCCGAGAGGTACGGGCTTATTTTTTAGCATATATTAGTGTTTCTGCCCCACCCTCCCCACCATTTCCTGTTTACCTAATTAGGTATACTCTCTGAATCACGTATGTTTTTGTAGCTTGACCTATGTAGAACACATTTTTTTTAAAGACATGTTTTTTTACAGCGTGTAAGGTCATGAAATGTAGTAGGTTTGCAGTGGTGTATTTGGTGATATGTGTCAGGACAGGTATTTGTATGTGACTGCTTCCATCTTAAATGTAGATCTTCAAACTAATTTCTTATGAATTTTCAAATTTTCGATCCGGTAAAAACACTAAATTTTGGGAGTTTTGGGGCATTAAATCTAGTGTTTTCGATGGACCCACTATTTGAAGATTCATAAAAAATTAGTTTTAAGATCAGACTTAAATTTTTTAGCTGAGTACCCCAAAATATGGAAGAAGTTTCTGAATTCATTGTTTATTGGACTTAAAATGTAATATTTTATGGATGATGGAAATCCTACGAAGGTTAATTTTTCAATATGACCGCCGTTGCCAAAACAATTTTACTAATCTTTTTTTTAGTGGAAATGCATATTCGGGTGTACCTTTAAAAAGCTGTAGAGAAAAAATTGTTTGCTCTCTAGTATTAAAAAAAAGTTTTTTTATGGGCGCCTACCCCCTAAATACATAACTGTTTTGATTAAAACACACCTATATAAAGTAGTTAAGAGCGTCTGCACCAAATTAGTATCGCGAACCCGGAACATGAAATTATGTTGAAACCTTTTTGAGATATCGAAACTGTACACAATTATACACTTGAATGGCGTTAGATTGAATTGCTAAATAAATTGCAATATCCGTTGTCAAGGCATTGGACTAGCTAACATGTTTCAGAAATTACGTTCCTATCTTTAGCTTATTGTCTACTGTCAGCCATAACTGATCACAGCCTTGTCGGCTGCCTGTTCACAAGTCTGCAATATCTCTGATGCTTCGTTTGTTGATGTGTGGCCTTAATTTCTCTCGAAATAAAACACGCCTGATGAAAACTAGAATAGAAAGATCCAAGAACTGAATAATGCAGAGGAGCCATGCCTGATATATTTTACTGATGGACTGTCATGACAGATATATTTGACTGATGATGGACTGTCATGACAGATATATTTGACTGATGATGGACTGACATGACAGATATATTTGACTGATGATGGACTGTCATGACAGATATATTTGACTGATTATGTACTGCCATGACAGATATATTTGACTGATGATGTACTGCCATGCCTGATATGAATGTGGAGGCTGATATCGAACAAATCTTGACAGAAGTGACGTCAGACCAACGTCATCACGATGGCTGCCTGAAGTGAAGCGTCTCAAGAGAGAGCAGATATCGCTACTAGTTGCTGCGGCGATGTTTAACTAGCTAAATGAGCGTTTTGACTAAAGTAACACATTAACCAGTAATTTTCATGTAAATATGTTTTATTTAAGTTGGTCTTGTTTAATTTTGTCTTATATAAGTTGGTCTTATTTAAGTTGGTCTTTTTAAATTAATCTTGCTTAAATTGGTCTTAAATTGGTCTTATTTAAATAAGTCTTATTTGTACTTGTTTTCTTTATATTTGCCTTGAATTTGCATTTAGAAGAAGCCACAGAAAAACTGTAAGCATTTAATTAGTTTAAAAAATACAAAATTCATTTAGTAAAGAGACAAACTGCTTTCGTGACAACTATTCTTAAAAGTACAATAAAAAATCTGGAAATAGAAATCATTATTTTGTCTTCCATTAATAAGCTAGGAATAATATATGAAGATTGTTACGCAACGGTTCACATAAATGCCCATCATTGTTGATGTGAGGTTTGAAATCATTATATATATATATATATATATATATATATATATATATATATATATATATATATATATAATTGGAGGCTATATGTAACAGTAACTTCTCAACTAGTTATATTATATTATATTGAGTTTCTATTTTATTGAAGTAATAGAAAGAATAATAAATGTATATAACATAATACGGTTAAATAAACTGAAACTTTAAGTTTTTTGTTATGATTAAACCTTATTTATGTTTGAAGTAACGCAGGAAATCTGATTTATATTTGGTTTTCCAAGATGCATGCGTTAGGCCTTTTACTTTCCTAAATTCGATTGATGTATTAGGAATAAATGATAATACATGATCAATGTGTGTGCTTTCCTTAAACTTATCTATCTAATCACAAGCAGACGTGACGACAAAGAGGCTGGTCGCGTGACGTGTGCGTTTAAAGGACGGAGACAAGAGAAAACATGGAGAAATCAAAGAGAAAGTGCATGTTATTCGAAGGACAATTTCACATACATGTCGTCTTTTATTTGGATCTACATTTTAATATCTATTCATGCGTTTACATTTCGCAGACAGACCTTTCTTAATATATGTATATGTATATATATATATATATATATATATATATATATATATATATATATATATATATATATATATATATATAGTAGTGGTTAAGACTAGTAGGTTAGGAAATATAGTTGCTATACATATGAGTTTTAAATTTGCTTTATAGAAAACTTTTGATTAAAATGTTTATGGTGAATAGAATAACACATACTAGATCTACCCATGTACGTCTTGGTGGTACATAAACTTTAAACTGTTTTCTAATCAAGAGTGTTTTAATCGCAGTTGATGCGTGTTGCCATGCACGTGATCAGGTTTGTTGACTGACCTCCGACAATCACGTGACCAAGTTGAATGACTGGCCTTCACCATCTTGTTAGTTAGCAACACCGACACGTTCGTTTTCGTTGCCTAAATGTAATATGCACTCTCTTTACTCGTCTTCTTGTTAGAAAAAATAAATAAATTTGTTACGTAGCAAACACGTGCAGCTTTTACATAATTATCACGTGGTCGTCATCGTGACATGTGGGAACTTTGACGTGATCTAATTTTCTCGTGTTTGTCTTTCAACCCACGTGGGAGAGTGCGGATCAAAACTCGCCAGCTTGATGCTGTTTGCGAACACGTTACGTCGGTGTTTTAAGTGGCTTGACGTCTGCTGAGGTCAAGGGCACTTGTGCCAGATATGTTGGTGCCACGAGTTCAGGCACCGTTAGGACGGTCTAATCTCGTTTGTGGAACTTTTTTTTAAACAAGTCTTTTAGTACTAGAAAAATTGGGTAGAATTTACTTTTTAAACAAAGGGAGCTTTTATTTTATCTAATTCATTCACCACTTGAAGTTTTTCTTTTTACGAATGTAACTCTAATATAGTAAAAAGTAATTATGGAACGGCGTGGCCTAATTGTAGAGTAGCCTACATCTTTTGAGTATTCTGTATCACAACTATTTGCTGTTGGGTTTTATTAAATAGGTTTAGTGTGTGTGTGTGTGGGGGGTGTGTGTAATGTAGCTTGTCATAATACTGACCTTTCAAACCTCCGAATACCTACATACAATCACTTCATACGCCGAGATGATGATGAACTGTATTTCACCCGAATGGACAGTCAGATCTGACAGAAATGATACCTCATCTAAATTGACGGAAATAGTAGGCCCCACTTTAGTTAAAAATTAGCTGCTGTTTATATTACACATCTTTAGGCTAATTTTTCATAAATGATAAAAGACACACAAAAAATGTAAGCGTTTTCGTCACTTCACATACCTCAAAAGCGGATAGATATTTTAGTACTCATCTTTTGCAAAGCGAAAATGTATTTCTCTTTTATTCGATCATTATAATAACGAGTTAATTCTAAATGAATAAATGTACATTAAGTCTTCCTTTAAAGACATTAGCCTTTAAAACGATACACATAATACCAGTATGATCCAAGTGCTTATTCGAAACGCATTGTTTTAATTCCCTTGAGAACAATACTGTAGCCCAACAGGGAATACCCGAAAGGCTAATAAAAATAGATAATTCATTCACAAATGGATGTGGTCAGAAGTTTCAAGTGTGCAGATTTAGAGTTAGGGTTATTGATTTGAGTTAGGGTTTTTGGTTTAAGTTGGTTCACATGGATTCTAATTGACTAAAATACCTAGTTCCATCAAACCTGAGTTGGATCAGGTGTGTTTTTATTGACAAAGTCATCAGTATTGATAGATTTCAGCGATCTTACGTCTATACCATTGACCATCCTATTCCATTAGTAAGAGTTTATTTATTCAGATAACACGACCATCTGATCTGCCAGTCTGAAAGTTTGGTAAACAAGACGAACATATCAATGCTACTAAATTGGTTGTCACTTTAA
This sequence comes from Physella acuta, assembly GCF_028476545.2. Lineage (NCBI taxonomy): Eukaryota > Metazoa > Mollusca > Gastropoda > Physidae > Physella > Physella acuta. The sequence continues at coordinate 111,529 of NW_026732035.1, forward strand.
TTAATTGAACTATCAGCCACTTTTGACGCTAGTAAATTGATTATTTTTAATCATGACGTTTTACTTTCGACAAAGTGCTACATCTAATGCTTCTAAAATCGCGAGCCCAATTTCACAACAAACTTTGCTGTGGTGTTAAAGCGGAAAATTGAAATTAATTTTTAAATACACATTTATCCAGGCTTCAGGAATTTAATTTTAAAAATATTTTTGTCGATTCAAACTATCTATATATAGCTTTCTCAAAAATTTCATTTCTAGCAAATAATTTTTAAAAGTTTAGATAAAAATAAATCCTTGTTTAAAATTGTTAAATCAATTCATTTAGACCTCGCGAAAACCAGCTATGTATTTCGGTATTGAGCCAAGTGGTTAAGACTTGAGAAGCAATGTAAAGAAAAGAACTCTAATTCAGGCTACTCTCATTTGAGTAATTGTATATTACAACGCTAATTAAAGGTGACCTAATACTAATTGTTACTGTAATTAATTAAAAGCGATTTTTACTGGGATATAAACAAAATTACTTGCGTACACATTCTTAGTTCATAGCTCACTCTTACTCGTCTTATAATTACGATACTAATCTAATTTAAGCCCTTTTATATGACGTCATCATGTATATCTCAGAACCTGTTTACACCACAGTTATAACTCACCCAAGTACTCGCCATCTAAACTAGGTTTTTATTTCTTGTTTACCATTCAGATTGTTTATTTAAGTCTTTGAATAACCAGATTAGTTTTAAGAAAGATAAAAAAATTACTTTGACATGATCCAAGTTGCTGTACTTGACAGCTTCATCCGGTTCATTCTACTTGTATACTGGTGAGTGTGCTGATCTACCTTGAGAACTGCTGGACTAAATGTTGCAATCCAAGGCCATGACCTAACTGTACGGTAATGACCTAACCAAAACATTTTAATCACATGGTTACGATTGACGTTTGAAGCTCTAAACCGGCAGATGACGTCATTGTATTTCTAGTTCCGGAGTCAGGCGTCACATTAATTAATAACATGGCTACATAATTAATAAATCCACGTGACTGTCAGAAAGCGGTCGTTGAACTACATTGGGTGGGAGGGTAACGATGAGTGTAGAGGGCAGTGAGTGAACTAGAGATTGCTGCTTTTAAATTACTCCCCAGAGGCTTAGCGACCCTTCCCGAGGACAAACTTTCAATTTTCGATTTGCACCCCCCCCCTATCCTCAAACTTTCGATTTGCACCTCTTAAAACACTATTTAACACTCGAATTAATCACTTAATTAAATGGAATTATCATTTTTCTCTATATATTTTGCTATTTTTTGCCCCCTGAATGGTGTCACCCGGTGCGGTCCGGACCCCCGCCCCCCCCCCCTTGCTACGCCTCTGGGTCTGCGCATTCTTAACAATCATTATAAAAATATTTCTTTTCTTTGCGGACCGGGCCATCCATATTGCAGATGATTCACGAATTCGTACTTTTTTTTACCACATTTGGTTTTATGCCTAGCCCCCAATACTTTCCGTAACTTGAGCGATAGGTACCCATAAAAGCTAAGTGGACTCCGTGAATTGCGGCAAACTGGAGTTGGAGATCCGAACTCGAGAATTTCTGGTTAGTAGTCGAGCTCTCTACTCCCTAACCACTCCGTCTCTAGTAAATAATTGTGGCCCTTGCTGTTCCCAAAAATAATTATTTTCAAAATTAATATAAAAATACGTGTGTCAAGGCTATTCTCACAAATAGTTCTTGTGAACCTATATTAAAAATAAAATTCTAATTTTAGTTATTCACACAATAGGTCTGTAAGAGCTGTTCCCAAAAATAATCGCGGTCAAAGCTATTCTCACAAGTAATTGCCTCCATCGATCCCCCACGAAAACAAATTGTTGACATAACATAGAAACCCCTCGGGGAGAATTAACCCTCGGGGAGAATTAACCCACGGGGAGAATAAACCCTCGGGGAGAATTAACCCTCGGGGAGAATAAACCCTCGGGGAGAATAAACCCTGTAATCCACACAACGGTAGCCTTTATCCTCCTGACTGTGAGCACTTCAAAAACAAACATTTGTCTAGGCCACCCTAACTGTCGTTGTATGCTCACCCAACTATGGCAGACCACTCACTCAGGGGTCGGCGTGGTCGAGTCGGTAAAAGTCATGGTTGCTAAACCGAAAAGTCTCGAGTTCGAACCCTCGGGCAGATGATGCTCGTTAGCTGGGGACAGCCACTCTTCTAGGAGAGACAACTCCAAAATTAAAAACAACTGCTGCCTTGTAGTTTGTTCTTGGTTGGACAAAGGCTATGGAAGCAAATCCAAAAAAGAAAAGCAGGCTGAAATCGGAGTCAATGGCCTCAATGGCGCATAACCAGTTGACACGTAACGCTTAATTGTGTTGGAGGCGTGGTCGAGTCGGCAAAAAGCTCATGGTTGATAAATTCGAACAAAGTCTCGAGTTCAAACCCACTGGCAGATAAATCTCGATCCCCTTCAACACTAATAATTAAGAACGAAGAAGAAGAAGAAGACCACTCACACGCACATGTCCTGATTACATAACATTTATAACTTTTCTCTTCAATATGGCGTGGGGGGGGGGGGGGGCTGTGACTTAATTTTTTCTGTAAAAAAACACAGCTTTTATTTTTTTTTTTCTAATTCAATCTACATTTAAAAAAAAATAATTGTTTTTAAAAAAATGTCTTTTTTGAAAAACTATACAAAAAAAAGATTAAACCTACAGAAAATACAATACAATTAAAGTAATTGATTTTTTAGAAATGCGTTTGGTTTTAAAATACAGCGAAACAACTGTGGTTTGAAAAAACATTTGTTTGACAATTTAAGCATGACAAAAATAAAAATTACTGGAAGAATAATGAAAGAAGTTTGTCTTTCAGCTAGTGCAAAACTCTTGCGAAACTGAGAGATCGTACAAAGGATAAGGGGGGGGGGTATAATCCAATGTCTGATGTCGACACAGATGCCATTTTTGTACACTTTATTGAGATATGTGTTCGTTCTCCAACAAATTTTTACAATTGAAATTTAAGTTCAACGAATTTATAAACGTGTTAACCTCATTTTCACACCTTTTTTTCACGGACATAAATTTTCATCACCGAAATAGTTTTATACCGGAGTGGTTCTTATACTAATGGGTTCACCCACGATCTCTGACGTTGTGTGTTCTAGAATGATCTTTTCCTGCTGGCGTCGTCTGGCGTGGTGTCAGACGGTGCTGAATCGTTGGCGCTATTGGTCGAGTTTTTCTTGCGGTGATTGGCGTATCAAAACTGATCTCGCTGGGAAAGTAGCAACAATACATTTTGATCCAGTATAACGTTACACTAGCATGGAAAGTAATTGCACTGCCAATAACTACTAAGTTTAGAATCTTTATCAGAAATTTCTGATCAGATTATCTGTGTGGCTTGAAATAAACTTCAATAGTTATCCAGACAGTTCAAGCTTGTCAATAAGATAAACATTACGAATTTCCATTAGGCACTCAGACACAGTTCTATGCAACGTGTCTAGCAACCACCAGTTGAGAAGGAAATATTTCATAGACATTGACGTGTGTGTGAGCTGGGAAGGACGGGAGGGGGGGGGAGCACGCCTTTAAAACGCAGCAAGTTGCTTCCTTTTTGGACGCTGGGGTGGAAGATACAGAGAAAGAGGAACAGGGGGCGGGGGTGGTTGGAAAATGTCGTAAAGGAAATATTTTAAAGAGAGGGATGACTGAGCCCGGGTTGTCATGACTGGAGATACAGCTCATAACAACCACACTAGGTGGTTGGCAAATTTTGTTTTTGACTTGTGCTCCCTAGGGCGCTGAATCAAAACATGACCAGGAAGATTTATGTAAGCCCCGGGGTACGACCGATTACCCCAGGGGAAAGTATTTCTACATCAATATCACGCGATGAAGCCCATAAAGCGCAGATTTCCGCGCAGTCTAAAAATAGTCCTTGTGATTTATCACTTAGTTGAAAAACTACGCAGCATAGAATTCTAACCCACTTGTTTATATCGTAACACCAGTCACGTGGTATTCTACAGACCAATGAGATGTGTCTCCACAGACTTTAGAACAGGTGTTTAGATTGTCCAGCCGGTAATTCACAAATCCCAACGTAGCTTCTTGTAGTAAACAAATCAGTAAAATGTCAACAGGCAATCTTTTCATAAGAAACAGCTGAGCCAAGTCAAGCTTCGGTTGAATACATGATCGCAGGAAGATGCTAACACTGACTGACACAACAAGACTGACTGACAAACCAAGCCTGACACAACAAGACTGACACAACAAGACTGACAAACCAAGCCTGACACAACAAGCCAGACTGACAGAACAAGACTGACACAACAAGCCAGACTGACACAACAAGCCTGACACAACAAGCCTGACACAACAAGCCTGACACAACAAGCCTGACACAACAAGCCTGACACAACAAGCCTGACACAACAAGCCAGACTGACACAACAAGCCTGACACAACAAGCCTGACACAACAAGCCTGACACAACACGCCAGACTGACACAACAAGACTGACACAACAAGCCTGACACAACAAGCCTGACACAACAAGCCAGACTGACACAACAAGCCTGACACAACAAGCCTGACACAACAAGCCTGACACAACAAGCCTGACACAACAAACCAGACTGACACAACAAGCCAGACTGACACAACAAGCCAGACACAACAAGCCTGACACAACAAGCCTGACACAACAAGCCTGACACAACAAGCCTGACTGACACAACAAGCCTGACACAACAAGCCAGACTGACACAACAAGACTGACACAACAAGACTGACAAAACAAGACTGACACAACAAGCCTGACACAACAAGCCTGACAAAACAAGCCTGACACAACAAGCCTGACACAACAAACCAGACTGACACAATATAGATATGTCATTGCTATTGTAAACGATTATGGTACATGTTGCATTTCTGCGATAGTTATTTGAACAATTCTGGTAAGATGAACAATTGAGCAGACACTTAAACGCCCTCACGCCCACGAAAAATGTGCGGAAATTCCACTTCTGCCAGTCATGAACTAAAATAATGTCGGTGATAGTTTGGAATGACGTCAATAGTCAAAGTCGTGCAGGAAATCCCTAGCCAGCTAGTTAGTGGAACAATCGTTTCATTATGTCCTCGCCATTGTTTGTAAAATGTCTCCAGTTTTTCGGGTCAATCATCTCGGTTAGTGGTCACATATTGACCACCATTCCTGTCAGTGTGACACTGTCTCCGGACAAACCCCCATTGCGAAAATGGAATTGAAACTAAAAATCTGGCAGTCTTAATTTCAACGCGATTAAATTCTCCCCACGATACGCGTCGTTTTGTTGAATATTTGATCTCCATCTCTATATAACCATAACATAACTCCAGCACTGTCAATCTCAGTGAGCGCGGAGTTGTCGGAAATTAAAATATTTTCTTCTGGTAACCAATCAAAGGAAGTTAACCGAAAACAAAACAAAGACAGATCCAACAAGAAAGGGAAAAAAAAATAGTCAAAACAAAAGGGAGATGATCACCGCAATTTAAATGTTCAAACGGCCTGACTTTCCCCTTTTTCCCCAATGATTTAGTGTTGATGTCTGTAAAAAAAAGTATTTTTTTTCACATCCGGTAATAATATGATATTAAATGCATCACTTAAAAAACACGTGTTTTTTATAACACTGACTGAATCTTTAATTTGATGTTTTAGCTCATGATATTTTATCATGTCTGGGAAAATCATTTACGCTTCAAATATTAATTATGTTTTAATCATAGTTTTCTATTCACATGAGCACCGAAACATTGATGGGAGTCTGTATCTGTGATTTCCTTAAGCTAGTAAAATAAAAAGGTAAAGTTCTCGTTCCAAACCTGACGGGAACAAGTGAAGTAGAGTTCACCTGTTTCTGAGACCTCGGCATGTGTAGGGATAGTATGGTCAACGCTATGCCTAGCCGCCTTTACCTTCCCTAAATTGAGTTATTTTTAAGGTAGAGAAACTATTAATGTTCTGAAATTAATGTACACGAAATAAAATGTAAAAGTATGTGATGTGTACGTAAATGAAATTAGGCCACTTTAGTCTACGCCTACCCTTACTCTACTAGTTTCTCACGTAGATACTGAAATCTACCCCTTTGTTCTAATATATTCACTCCGTGCTCCATTACATTATTCTTGAAACACCTGTATTAATGTTGTTGACAAACTCACCGCTCAGGTATAGAACTCACTGAGACGTAGGATAACAACCTGAGATCTAAGTGACGTGATAGATACATTAACCAGACCACTCATTAAAATAAGGACAATTTTTAAAAATGCATTCATCATCTCTTGCAATTTTGTTCAATAAAAAATAATTATCTTAATTTTTTTTTCATAGGATTATGAGATTATGATATTTTTAAGCAAAGGATTAACTAACAATCCTAGAACGCGTGCATCATGCCTTAATCTTTCACGTAAGAATTGAAAAAAATAATTTTGTAAAGATTTGTGTCGCCAGTTTTTTTTTTAAATTATTACAAATTAGCATTTTAATTGTAGAATTTTATTAGATAATTATGCAACAAGATAAACACATTCGTATGTTCCACATTGTTACACTGTCAAAATGAAATCTCCATATTTCTATTAATCCATATTTTAATCAGGGTTTACTTGGACATGAGCTCGGGAAATAAAAACACAGCCTACTTATTTCGATGCATGCGTCGTGTTTAAGTTTTTACATCTCATCAATGATATGAAAGAATTTTTCCTGGCATATTTTCGCTTCAGAGAATCCCGAGTCAGGATATAAAACTGTAATGTAAACGAAATCTCGCGGTTTCTCGTCGTGGGCGAAACGAGAGAAATATCCGATATTCGGAAAAAAAATTCTTATTTTCAACTTTTATTTTGGGACTAGGAAAATGAGTTATGGAGAACGTAAATAAGAAAACGTTAATGAACCCTGAAGTTAAGTCGTAGGAGGGCATGCTGACATGTCCAGTTACAGTTTTCTTCCTTCGGTAATAAACTGTTTCTTGGGTTAGTTCATTTATTTGTAAGGTATCGGGGTAGGCGTAAAGGTTTCAGTAGAAGAATATGAGCAAAAACAAGCATTGTCAGCACTTGGTTTTCTCATGGTTTTAAAACAACTATTGTTGTATAAGATAATTAAGTAAATATATAATGGTATATAACTAATGAGGGTTTCAGCAACTCTGTCCTTTCAAAACAATTTGTAAATAACGATTTCAAAACAACAAATCTGAATGATGACTTAACTTCAAACTTCCTGATCCTACCTAGGACAGGTGAAGTAGATTATGTTGACATAATACGAAGCAATAGTTAATAAAAAATATATCTGTATTAACTGTTGTGACCAACTTACGTCAGGTACCCATTACGGCTGGGTGAACTCTACGTTTAATATAAACGCCGAGCCATGTAAAATCCGAACATTTTATATTTAGATGGCTAGGGTAACTGGGTAATTCGGGTAAGACTGCCTGGTGATTTGAAAAATTTAAGAAGTTTTATATTTAGATGGCTAAGGTAATTGGGTAAATCGGGTACGACTGCTTTGTGATTCGAAAAATTCGTTTTCAGGTCGCAGGCACTGTTTTTAAATGTCAAGAAACTTCTAAAGTCACAAATTGACGTCGGATCGAATTACGGGAGCTGCCGATGAACGCGCCGCCCGTGGAAGGCGAGGCTGGGAACATTTAATGACCAGTGTCTTAAAGTACACAGGGATTAAGATGATCTAGTCTGGCACTGGTCTGGAAACTAATTATAGCCCTGTCAGGCCTAACTTGATGTTTTACGTCTGGTTTCAGGGCTGCTGGTGTAAGGCTGTCTCTGAATGTACGAACGATGGAGGCAGTAGACCATCGGTCCCCAACCTGGGGGTCGCGACCCCCTTGGGGCTTTCTGGGGGGGGGGGGGGGTCGCCAACTGGTAGACTAAACTCTAGCAATAAATAAAAAACATAAATATTTAGAAAAATATTTTAAATTCGGCATTACTAACATCACTGGAAATGGAATAGAGAATAAACAATTTGTACTGTGCAAAGTTTTTCTTAGTCAGTAGTAAATAACTTCCAAACATCAATTTGAGACGAATCATTCGGAACACACCAAAAAAGATATGTGGTTCTTTCGTCGGCATGAAGCTAGTTGCAAACGTCAGAGACTTGATCGAACAGAACGTTTTCACCAAGAAAACTCAGCATTAGTGCAAGCATCATATGAAGTAGTATTAGAAATTGCCAAGCAAAAAACCTCTCACACAAAGGAGAAAATCTCATCAAACCATGTATGCTGGAGATGGTAAAATTAATTCTTGGGGATTCCAGTGCAACAAATATCTCTGTCTAATAATACTAAGCAGCGGCTTATGTTAAAAGACAAATTTAGAATGAAATCAAGCTTTCACCATTGTTTGAATTTCAAGTTGACGAATCGACAGACGTGTTCGCAGTTGCTTGTCTTTGTGAAATATATTCATTCAGATGTTAGCAAATAAGAGTTGATGTTTTGTGAAGATATGAAGAAAATTAATACGTTTTTCGAAACTGAAGGATTAAAATGGGAAAACGGCTGTGGGGTTTGTATTGATGGTGCGTCATGTTTGGGTCAAAATGGGGGTTTCAGAAAAAAGTAAAAGGTAAAAGATTTACTTCCCTAATGAAAGGGAATCTACTGCATGATTCACATATGCCCTCGCCAGCAAGACGTATTCGACTCCATTGCTAATAAAAGTCATAAATCATATTAAATCTGGAGCCCTAAACACCTGTCTGTTTCAAGAACTGTGCAAAGACATGGATAAAGATCAAGAGGTTCTACACTTCAGTGCGCTGGCTGTCAATAGGAAATGTCAATCGTGTCTTTGAATTGAAAGATGAAATCAAGATGTTCTTGGAAGTGCAAGGAAACAAGACCTTTTGATATACTTTAACGACATGGTGTGGTTGGAGAGAGTATCATACCTAGCTGATATATTCAAACATCAACCTGATAAAAGAACGAATATTATCTCTTTTCATGATAATCTCTCGGCATTTTTACCAAAGCTGCAAAATTGGCGAGGAAAAATAAATATTTGAAATACTGCCATGTTTGAGGAACTCTGCAGTTTGTGTGATAGATAAAATTTTTAAAGGATTCTGTGCATCTTGAATCTCTTGACAACGAACTGCGGCGGTATTTTCCCCGAGCTGAAAAAAGAAGAATCTGCATTGTCACCCATTCTCTGCTTTCCTACAAAATGAATTCTTAAATTTGCAAAATTTAATTGTTAATTCTAGTTAATGCCTGTCAATAGCATGTAATTTTGCTCATCGTATTAAAACAGTTATCGAGAATAATTCATATTGAAAGTCTACTAGAAAATATTAATTTAGTGTTTATTATTTTCTTTACTAATTTCGACTTATTAATTATAGGGGGGTCGCGAGTCACTTACAATTTATGAAAGGGGGTCGCCATTCGAAAAAGGTTGGGAACCACTGATCTAGGAGGTGAAATACGGCGTGTACACAACACGAGAACCATGACTACCGTGCACAGTTGTCCAAATCTAATTTCCACTTACCCGTCTTCCACGACGACAGCACTGAGCATCAACTAAATGGGTCATGACCGGGTCTAAATTTTGGCTGGGCCCAGCTTCAAAAACTGACGTCTGGGAAATGGCTTTCTTGCAGAGAAGAAAATGGCTTTCTGGTTTTCTTACAGAGAAGAAAATAGCTTTCTTACAGAGAAGACTCTAGTTAGTGAAACAAGGACGGGCTATATAACTGTGCAACATGTATATATTGGGAACCTTGGAAATAAGCTTCTTATGGTCTTATACATGAAAATAGAAAACTGTAATTTATGAAATAAGATGAAGCATTTGAAATGAAATGGGAAACAATGATTGCAACAAAACATTTCCAAATTGTTGTTTATAAAAAAATACTTCTTTTGGAAAATAATCATATTTAACAAAATTAGATTTGTTCGCAGAAATGTATCAACGGTGTTGGACACTTGCATTTTTTTCAAAATTTAATGTTTTTCCGATTCATTGAATTGCCTTTAGACTGCCTGTATCTTATATCTACAATACAACTTTTCTTCGATAATGTAATGTTCTCTGTGAACTGAATTTCTACAGAGAAATTATTTTGTTTAACGAAACAAATCTAAATGACGCGTTGTTTTGACGACAAAACGTTGATGACCTTGACATTAATCATGCATGAATTATGAGCTGCATGTAACAAAGGGGGGGGGGGGGGGTGTTTCTGTCCGTGTGAATTAATCTAATCCTTGCTCCCATTTTGTAAACACATCGAACGTAAAATGTTACATGATAAAAGGACACAAATCACGCGGCTGAGTTGAATCAAACAGATGTTTTACTTGGACGGATGATGATGTTGGCAACAGCTAATGTTTTTGTTTACAATATCTTTGGTGCACAAATTTCAGCTTCAACTTGCATGAATAAAGTGGGGTCAAACACGAATATTTCAGAATTTGATTTTAGTTAACAATTTACTTGTATGAGAATTTTACCAAGAAAACCTGATTTTATGCGAGTAGCTGACAAAGTAGTTGAATTAAGTTAGTGGCTGACGGAAGATACTGACTTAGACTAGTGACTTACTTAAATAGTTGACTTAGGCGAGTGACTGATATAAAACATTGTAAAGAGTGACTTGGTTAAGTTGTAGAGAGCATGCATGTGAACAAAACAATCCTTCGCTCTGGTTTGATGTCCTGAGTGATTTGCTGCAGTTGAGATCATTGTTGTTGTGTTAACTATGTGCCGTGCTTTGATATCTACATACACTAGGTCTGTGTGTCACATGGCGTCGCCCACCCCTTTCTAAGTCTGACCACAGCGGATGCCTATATCTAGGTGGCTCCAGTGTTTCTTCCAGACTTTTTTCTCCGGGGGGGGGGGGGGGGACGAAATTTGAAATTTTCGGGGGGGCGGGGGGCGGACTAAAAGTATATAAAAGTATATGAAAGAATATATTTTCAATATAAATTCCATTTCGTTCGGGGTGGGGGGGGGGGCGTAAGGCGCCTGGAAGAAACTCTGGGTGGCTCGCCTTGGTCAAGAACCCTTTATGGAAGGCATCCGCCTGTTAGCATCAGTTGTTTGAATTTGCAGTTTTCTCTTCTGCTGACCCCAGCTATCAAGCATCATCTGCCCGGGGTTCAAATCCCGGGACTTTTCTGTTAAGCGACCAAGAGCTTTACCGACACGACCACGCCAACCTATATCTGGAAGATTAGTAATTAAAATGCCAATGACGTAAACGGGTCTATATTAATTAGTGCAGAAATATTAAAGCTATATTCGTTTGCTGCACTGTAAATGCACTGGTTTGCCCTCTGGCCTGTCAACAAAAACTCCCAAGGACTGACAAAACTAACAAAAACACATTAATCTCTGCCCGACATATCCAGCCGACTGGTAATTAAAGGTTTTCTTTTCACGCCAATTATCACCAAATTACTACAGTTTTCTCACTAAAAATGCATCGGATATTAAGCTGAATTCAGGCCGTGAATGACAGTTCCCAGCGGGTTCATGTTAGTTCTATCGTCACTGGCGTCGTCTGTCAAGGCGTGTCTATGTTTTCAATGTCATCACTCCACAAGAGCATTCGCTTGACTTCATTGTGCATGAGTGCTGTTTTTCTTTTCAGATTCATGTCTGACATTTCAATAATGTTACAACTGAGGGTTTTCGACTTAAAAAGATACAGTTAAAACGATGTCATGCAGTAGGTATATGAATCAGCATCTATAATAAACTTGTTTTTTAACGATTCCCATATTTTAATTCGGTTAATTATCTAAACATTTTAGGACCATATCCCGACACCTGAAGATCTTGAAAAAAAAATAAAAGACATATAACGTATTCAATTATAAACTGCAGATTTTTTTAAACATAATCGATATCTAATCTGGTATGTGCACTGAGCGGAATTTTTTAAAGATAAACGTCATATCTAGAAATTAATGGCGCGGAATAGGGCTGAATTTTCGGACAGGATTACGAGTGCATATGTGTTCAATCAAATACATTTTGATTGAGTCCAACAATTTTAAAAGCTGTAAATTTAACGATTAAATGCATCAGCATATTAAGGATGTTTATAGCCATTTTTTATTTCAATGGATCGCATGCAGTTGAATATAGCTATATTCAAGATATATATATATAAAATACTGTAAAAATATTCATAATGATGTAAGTTGATGTGGTTTAGCTGTATGCTAATGTTTTTTAAAAGACTTGTTTCAACTTTGACGTAAATATATTACTTTGACATTTTAAAAAATAGATTGTTATTTTAGTGTCGTAGGTCTAAGACTTATGTAGAACCTGCAAGAAGAAGACATATACTTTTTATACTTGATAACCGCTCACTGTGAAATGTGATATTTTAAAAGTATTACTTTAGGTTCTACGGGTAAAATGTACAAACGGATACTTTTCTTTATAAATTATTAGAATACAATTACATAACAAATATTTTGAGTTTTTCCAACCCCTAACCCCCCCCCCCCCACCCAGAAATTACAATGCATTCGTTATACGTATATTAATTATAATATAATCCGCCTGTTATATCGGTGGCATTTGTCTATATATTAATTAATAATTAACAATTTTTTGACAGTTTTCTACTTCGATTAAACCCCTAGAAATATTCTGCATTGTGAATGTGATTAAATTACTGCTAGCCGAAGGGGCGACTTCAATAACTGTGCCTGACACATTTGTAAACATGTTGAAATGTATATTGTAGAGAATCAATCCTCTAGACTCTTATGTGTTTATTACAGTGACACAGTGACACCGAGGCTCGAGACAGTTGGACACCATCTGACTGTGCTGCCCTCTCATGTCCACCCCAGGTGGTGAGATATACAGTGGGAGGAAGCCTGCGTCTGGTAATATGATGAGTAAACGAAATGCACGATTTTAAATGTGTGCAGTATTCCTGTCTAATAAGAAAACGTTTATGCTAGTAATGACCGTTTAAGAAATGAATATATAGCGATTGCCTTGTGTTGAACCCTCTATGTTGAACCCTGTAGCACCATATGTTGAACCCTGTAGCACCATGTGTTGAACCCTGTAGCACCGTGTTTTGAACCCTCTATGTTGAACCCTGTTGCACCAACTGTTGAACCCTGTAGCACCGTGTGTTGAATCCTGTATGTTGAGCCCTGTAGCACCGTGTGTTGAACCCTGTGTGTTGAACCATGTAGCACCGTGTTTTGAACCCTGTATGTTGAACTCTGTATGTTGAACCCTGTAGCACCGTGTGTTGAACCCATCCTGTATGTTGAACCTTGTAGCACCATGTGTTGAACCCTGTATGTTTAACCCTGTATGTTGAACCCTGTATGTTGAACCTTGAAGCACCATGTGTTGAACCCTGTATGTTGAACCCTGTATGTTGAACCCTGTATGTTGAACCCTGCAGCACTATGTATTGAACCCTGTAGCACCAAGTGTTGAACCCTGTAGCACCTTGTTTTGAATCCTTAAGTACATTTTACTGAACCATGTAGCGATTTGTCCTGATAATATTATGTTTCAGATAAAGAAATTTAAAAATAAATTACCAACATATTTCATTAAAATTTGATTTTACATATCAATTGATGGCTTAAAAGAAGATTTAAATTAACGAAACAAAAATGTTTTATAGCACATCTCATCTTAACATGAAGAACTTTGTTGAGTGTGGATGAAGCATTGCGTAGGCAGATATAATTAATTTGGCAGATTTTCATTAAATTCCAAGGTTATCATTTCTCAAATCCTTATGTTTTTTTTATTGTTCGGATAAAATATTCCATGAGATATAAAAAGATGATATAGAAAAGTGTTCAAAGAAATACCACCCATTTTCGAAAGCGAATAATGTTCATATTCAAAGGTTCCATTGTATTCCGAAAGTTTAAAGGGAGGGGTGGTGGGGGGGGGGGGGTTGAATTATATTTTGAGAGCTCATCTGTCAACTAAAAATACGTTTTTCTAAGAGAAAAGTTTTGCATAGAGGCCACAATGGAATGAAAGATTGGAGTTTTTCATTCATTTTTTTTTCTTACAAGAGCCAAGGTCAAGGGGATATCTAAAATTAGCCAATCCATTTTTGATTTTTCCCTTAAGCGATAAAATATTCTATATTTTTAAATATTGGATAATTGTATTTTAATTTTTTTTTTCCGCTTTCTGTCCCACAAATGGTCCTATTTTCATGTACGGGTCAAATTGGGGAAAAAAGGACATTGTCGTTGACATAGGCAATTATTCTTGCCTAAAGATCTACAGCCTGAACATTAAAAAAAAAACTACTATTGTGGACTGGTCTAGACAGGCCCTGTACTTTATAGCCATTTCGTTTCAAGACGAGAAAATATCATACAAGCGTACTTGATGGTTTCAGTTAAAATTGATACCGAAATTATGGTAGAGCATACAACTCGAAAATCTCGAGTTGGAATCAGAGTTTAAAATCCGTAGAACGTCCTTCAATCCACCCCTGTGCTGTTGGGTACATGACTCAAATAGACGAAGTAAGGGACAAAGTGCTGAGTACATTATCCATTCCATAATATATGTTGTTTTAAAATAATTTACATCAGAATCGTCGGACATACAGGTCTTATCAAGTCGGACACAGGTAATCGTTAAAGGTCAGACCCGAACAAAAAAACGGATTAATTAGATGGAAACCAGAGAAATCGGACGCGGGTTCAAATCGAAGGTGATTGGGGGAATGAGGGAACCGGATGAAAGGCGGGCGTTTAATCTCTTAAGGATATCGATTCCAGCTTTTTAATTAGTTCTTGGTTTCTCAAGATCGAAGACTGACCCAGGAGTCGATGATGAAATAGTAAGGGTTCTAACGGTGGGAGATGAAGAGAGGCAGGCAGAGAACTCAGTGGAGCTTTGCTTGGGCATTGTGTTCCTGGGATACACAAGGCTCCTAAATGTCATGGGAGATTTAATTGAAACGACTTTTATGTATTTTATATATATATATATATATATATATATATATATATATATATATATATATATATATATATATATATCTTACGGTCAAAGCCCGAAGTGCGGTCAAAGCGCGGATTGGCCGGCCAATCCGCGCATTGGCCGGGACGTACTGGCCAAAGCCCGAAGAACTTAGCATTAAGATCGTATTTCGTACATTGGCCGGCCAATGCGCGCACTGGCCGGGACGTACTGGCCAAAGTCCGAAGCGGATAAACTTGACAGCGTATTTTGTACATTGGCCGGCCAATGCGCGCACTGGCCGGGATGTCCTGGCCAATGTTCTATTTAGACTAATTTATTCTGGCTGCGTTTTCATTGAGAGTAACGTATTGTTTAGCTCTTGTTTGTATAGCATTCTATATGAGAGGCGACATGGATCAAAAGGGCCGTCAGACCATGAGACAGACATAGCAGATGGCTGTCAAAAGAAAAAAAATGTAAATCCATGTTAGTTTCCATATATGGGCTCTCGATAAAATAGTTACTGAGGAAGATCTTGAGAACATTGAACAAGAAATGGAGGTTGCCATAAATGCAACGACATCCTCAGCTAACACATCTGCTGCCGTGGCGGAACGTCCAGACCAGTTGCGTGACAATAATGTGGCCACCAGATTCTGTATAGTTTGTGAAAAACATTGTAGTGCAGCTCATTCTTGTGGATCCTGTGGCAATGATGCCCATGCTATTTGTGGAATACCCAATGAAGCAGACGAAGGGTACGAGGGAACATTACCTGCAGATTGTGTCACAATAAACAAGACATCATGGAACACAGATCAGCAGCTCATACTGGCTTGCAAACTCAAGGTGCTAAGATGCTTAAAACATCAAATACAAAATTTAAAGATGGTGAAGTGGGTGACAATGTACGCATCCGTTTTCCAGATGTTGACAGAGGTCACGGTGATCCCCGAAGCGTGATTGCAGTTGTCATGAGCGTCGAGGGCGGTTTCTACAAATTAGGAACGGAACATGGTGTTCTAAAACAACTGTATGCTAGAAGTGAGTTTTCAATTCTTCACGAAAAACTGCTCTTATTGTCGTTAGTTGGCACAATCTTTGACTGGGGGCCAAGGCTACACTCGCTGCAATTGCACAACTAAGTGCACAACAAATCGCTGCAAGTGTAAAAATAACAAGCTGCTATGTAGTTCTAAATGCCATAAAAGTTCAACTTGTTGTAACAAAGGATGATATTGATAGATTGAGACTATAGTACAATAAAAAATTTGAATGTTTCTGTCATTTACTTTAATTAATAATCAATAAACACTTAATTTTATGATCCTTACGGCATTAAAAAAAAAACCAAAATCTGCTCATGATCTTCTAATTCGGACTTTGGCCGGTCGTCCCTAGCCAGATGATCTTCTAATTAAGACTTTGACCGGTCCACCATGGCCAGTCCGCGGACTGGCCGGCCAAAGGCCGAAATCAAGAGCTTTTTCAGACTTTGGCCGGTCCACCATGGCCAGTCTGCGGATTGGCCGGCCAAAGGCCGAAATCAAGCAAAGTTTCGGACTTTGACCGACCTATGGGAGGCGATATGGGCCAATGCGCGGATTGGCCGGCCAATCCTAGCATTGGCCGACTTCGGGCTTTGACCGTAATATATATATATATATATATATATATATATATATATATATATATATATATATATATATATATATATATATATATATATATATATATATATATATATATATTCCTGTCTAAAAGCTCCCAAATTAAAATAAATACTCAGATTAACTAATTGTAAAATCAATAATTTAATCAACTCATCTGTTTCTCACTTGTTTCTTACTGCTGACGTCAAATTGAGTTGGTTTAATGTGTTGAAAACCCAACACATTTCTAAATCCATTTTAGCACTTGTGCCTGTTATTTAATTACATTCAATTAAAATGGAGCTCACGTGGTTGTACAAATAGATCGATATCCAGAACAGAAACTGGTGACGATATCTCGATTCATCTTTGTAAATCTAAACAAAAAAACTCAGTATGTGGAGATAATGAGGGGCGTGGGGGGGGGGGGGGGGGGGGAGGGAGATGATTGATTTCACGGGTTTAATTTTTTTGGATTATTTTATTTTAAATCGCGTGCCGTAGGAACTGATATTTTAATCAATCTCTATTAGGAGATTTTGGGGACCGCTTACCTCAGCCCTGTATATCAGGCGACAGTTTAAAATTTAACTAAATATTTCTTTGCTTCTCTGTGATAACTGGATCAGGCCGGGTGTGAATGTTCGACAAACACACATCTTGTCCTCGGAGCAGTTTCAAACAAAGTAATCCATCGCGTTCATACTATTAAATATATATAAATAAAAAAATCTAATATTAAGGTACTGTTTATCGTTAAAGAAAAAATTTAATTATTCAATAGTATTAATTAGTGATGACAGTTATCTTTTTTAAACATGATAATTTGTCTTTTTCGAAAAATTTAAATTATTCTGAAGTCAGGGAATGAATGAAATAAATACAAACTTTGTCAGTTTCAAATTCGCGTATTCCGCTTGTTCAACTGGTAGCGATGGTGACTAAATGGAATCGCGAATATATATGTTTTTTGATTGTTTTACAAACTGCAGTGAATGGTTTAATGTTTAGATTTAGGTAAAATCATCTTTTCAAGGGTCTATTTTAATTGTCTAATTAATTATCAACGCTCTTCTTTAAGCAATGGCAAGCGATATTCTAAAAATATATTCTTTAAGATTTCTTTAGATATGCGATCATTTATTATTGAGATTATATTAGCTGCACCTTTTCAAATATAGAAAATAATTCATGTAAATTTAAATGTATCGTGAAATAGGCGTGCACGGATAAATTGTAATCCCACATCGCATCGCCTCAGAAATAGAATTTTCATTTAGCAGACGCCACGTCCTTCAAGCAGACAATAGTCTCTAACCTTTCACGTTCATCCATTATTGAAGGTTTCTCCACAAAGACAGACGACTGGGATATGTCGCCCTGCAGAGCTGAATCAATATCTTTCCGATTGGAGATTCGATCACGCTAGCGCCTAACTGGTCTAAACATTGTCACACTTATCGTTGTAAGATTATGAAATTGTGTGATCTAATATATCCTATAAGGCATTTTGACGTAGCTTACTTTCGTCGTTACTCGGATATTGTTCCAGCCTGCTGGCATTCGTGTTAGCTCAGGGGCCACAGCTCCCGATAGGCTTAGAGAACGTTTGGTTAAGGTCATATCCACGGTCACCGACGCCTGGTCAGTCCTAAAGGTGGGATTAAATTCTTAGTGACCATTCTGTGTGGTGCCGTGGAGGGAGGGTAAGGTCAAGTCTGGCTTACAACTGTAGTTTTAAGCGTCGGTTATAAGGAAGGTTATTGAGGTTGTAGTCGCGATAAAAATATGTAAGATTCGGTTTTAAAGAGGGTTATTGGGGCGGGAGTCGAGATCACAATATTTCCTAGGATAAAAGACTAGCATCACTGAGCAGGAAGTAGAAGTTTTTAGAAACCCTGAATAAAAACTAGAGCCGAATTAATTAAAACCCCTGATAGAAACAAACCTCTGTAATAAACCACATGACGTAAACACAGGAAGTCTAAATTCGGACAAAAAACCTCTGGCATAATCTCATGTGAAGTAAAGCGCTTAGAAATGTAGATGGTGGGCACTTACGTCAAAACAGTAGTAATTACTTTAGTCAAACCTTAATTGACAATATAATCGGTCATTGATGTCATGTCTGTTAATCCCATTAACTACTAACTTTGCTTTTAAATATTTGTAATACATTTCTAATTTTAATGACAACCTCACCTAGTCAACCCATGTTTGTTTACATTATCAAACTACGCACAATCTCTCGTGAAGTCCTAAAATAAATACACCACAGTGAAGTTTAAATAACACCGCGAACGATTTAAAAAAAATTAGTTGTAGGGCCTCTGGGGACCATTCTCCGTGGGGGGGGGGGGGGGGGCATTAGAAGCGACACTCCATCAGCAGAGTGAGCTGTAGCCACTGATGTTTTCATACATCGATATGGGACTCGACCAACGGGGAGATAATTGTCGATTAGAACTACTGATGCGGTCTAGAGTCAAATAATTTAATCGTAGGGATGAATTAAAATTAATATAATTTAAAACGGCACCAGTTGTTAATTTTAAATATCATAATTTGTATATTCACTAAATCCACATAGTAAAAGAAAAAACGAGTACAGGGCCAATATTTATGTATGTAATAATGAGGATTTAAAAAAAATGTAAATACCAGTGCAGCATTTGTTGCTCATACAATTTCTTTCACATTTTATGAACAAATTAACTAAGAAAGTTTGTTTTGGTTTCAGTTTTGCAATGGATCTGAAATCTTACGTTACACGCACGAAAACACACACCAAAATACTTCAAACTGTACTTTAATTAAAACATTCTTCTGTACTCCCTGTCCAAGCCCGTCCCCTCCCCCATCCCAAAGTTTTAGTGTGACCAACACTCCCCTGGATGATCCCACCCTCCAGAGGCGTATCCAGGTTTTCGTTGTAGGGGGAGCGAAAAGAACTAAAAAAGGCGCCGAATTTTTAACACGTTCTATATACGTGTATTATATATATATATATATATATATATATATATATATATATATATATATATAATTACTAGCTGTATGTCATTACCTCGCTATGATGTAAAATAAATTGAAAGTAGCACTCTGAAGAAATAAAAAAAAACACACAATGTAGGCCGACAAAACAAAAATTGCATAAATCTAAAAAAAAAAAAAAATCTACACACTACAACCAAAAACAGTGAACGTAACACAATATGTTTTGTAATTCTTGTAAACAAATTTCTTACATAATAATTCCTGGAAAATTATTTAGGACAAGTGAAATAGGGGAAATAATGACTCTCTTAATATAAATATGTATATATCTACACATTTAATTATAAATGTCAAAACAAATAAATAATTACTTTAGAATATAATCAAATTGCTTAACACTATTCGTGTTTACAAAATGTTTTGGTCTATAATCATAATTTAACATACCGTCATAATAAATGCTAAAGTATTACAGCATAATGAAAGTTTTTAAAATCAGAGTTGGTATAAAACCACTCTTTTCGATATAATAGAAAAACATTCGGAATAAAAGCCTACATTTAACTAAATATCGATCTTTTAGTTCATATCATATATTTTTAATTAACTAATGCTTCTTTGTGTTCTTTAAAGATCATTTTTAACATAGTGATAGCTATGGGTTAGATCAGGGGTCTCCAAACTACGGCCCCCGGGCCGAATGCGGCCCGCGAGGTCCTCTCATCCGCCCGCGGAGATCATTTTGTCCACGGAAAAAAAAAACGTATATTGTTGATGGCTGAGGAACTTTGCCCAGAAAAATCAAAGACATGCCTGGAAGAAACTGGCCCCCGAACTGAAATTTTATAGTTAATGCGGCCCTCGGACTGAAAAGTTTGGAGACCCCTGGGTTAGATCACTGTATTGCTCACACACCTTTTTACTGGTAATTGCAAAAATAATATTCACAGTGTTTTACGTTTAAAAAGCTAATTTTCTGGCGGCATGGTACTTTAGTACATCATTACGCGTTTTTCTACATGTACTAAACAGATCAGTTCGGGGCGGGTTGGGGGAGGGGGGGGGGTTCAACTTCATTCACCACTGTCCGGTCACTTTAGGTCAATTATCCAACCCAGTTTATACCTAGGTGTTACATTAATGTCGCTCTACACAATTGTGGTAGTGAGGTGTGTGTGTGTGGGGCAGTAGCGTAGTGAGGGAGGGGGGGGGGGGGGGCGGGGGGGGGGACATATGTCCCCGGGCGCCGAGCTTAGAGGGCGCCAAAATGGGTTGGAAAAAAAATTGAAAGGTTGAGGGGGGTGCAAATTGAAAGTTTGAAGGGGGTGCAAATCAAAATCTCGAGGGGGGGGGGAGTGCAAATCGAAATCTCGAGGGGGGTGCAAATCGAAAAGCTTGTCCCCGGGCGCCGGGAAGGGTCGCTACGCCTCTGGTGTGGGGGGGGGGGGGGGGGGGGGTAACCATCTCAGAGTGAACATAGCGTCAGTTTTTAGATGACTGTTCTAAACATAAATATATATTACACAAATATATGTTAATTACACAAATATATGTTACACAAATATATATTACAGAAATAGATTTAAATAAGTAGCAGTGGTATTATGACAATATTTTGTTTTTACAGAGGGGTCCATGGGGGAGGGTGTTGTAACTGTTTCATATAATTTGTAATCGTAATCACTATCGCCCAAACTGTAAGAATACTACTACTTCATCAGTTGTATTTGTTTCTGTATTGTAATTTTTTTTTTAATTAATCACACGATTCAAACTGTATATATAAAGTGATTATGTGTGAAGTTTTATGTATAACATTTTCTAATTCAATTATTCGTAAGCAAATACATTATACAGTTGCCTTAAATTTAACAACCCTCTTGCCAAGTGGTACTACTCGTAGAGGTTTTTTAAACATTGCAATGCATTGTAATAGTTATTTTTAGAATGGCAAAACTGATGCAGCTGTTAATACGTGTTGTAAACGTAGACACTACTAGACTAGTACAATAATGCTTAAATTGCTGCATGAAAAGAAATCTTGTGATTTACATAGATGTGCCGACCAAAAATATTTTTTTAACAAATATCATTGTTTAAAACTTTGAGTTTAAAAAGTTTCCAAAAAGGCGCCACTTTGCTGAAAATGGCCAGAGGAGGAGCGGCCGCTCCCCCTGCTCCACCCCTGCGTACGCTACTGCCACCCTCCCACACATGCCGAATCCCTCACCCTATTAAAAGCGGAATAAAAGAGTATGTTATTAATATCAACTTTATTTGGATGGAAATTATCATTTCTTTATGATTTACAACCAAACCAATTTATAGAAATTAAATAAAGATGGAGAGATCTCCCCTAAACTTTCTCGAATATCTTATACGTAAAACAAGCGGATTCTGTGTCTCTGAATGTATATGGCGGCGACGAACTTGATCGCCACAGTGTAATATTCTTAAATTGTTTATTATCTAAATTAGTGATTTAAAAAAAAATTAATATGGATATTTTTGTAAAACAAGTTTCCTTTTCCAAATTTATCATTTTAATTAACGTCATGTGACATGATCAAAATCAAAGAAAATGTATAACCCTTCACAAAAATTTAAATAGTGTATAAATAACTTCCCTTTGTTCCTGTAGTACCAATTTCTTTCCTTGATAGATCACACACACAAAAAGAATTGCTTCCCTTTTAAAAAAATACATAAGGAAATTTTTTTTTTATTAGTTTGTTTTGGTGTTGGAAAAAAAAAAGAATTACATAATTAGCATGGATTTATAAAGTGCAATGTAGTAGGTAAAACACGGATATTTTAAATAATGCCTTTTATTTATTTTATAAACTGAACCTACTGTTTACTATTCATTATTTGGCGCTCCGGGCCTTCCGTGGCGCTATGGCGCCTACGTTTGTTTTAAATAGTGCGATAGACTAAGTATTAGAACTGTCACTATAGCCCTTCACTAAATCAAATCCAGGGCGTCCTCCGGCGTCCCAACAGTGTACTATTTGGCGCCCGGGCCTTCCCTTGAGCACTATGGCGCCTATGTTCGTTTAAGTGAGTGCATTAGACTGTGGATAAGTTGGCGTATTATAGTCGTTTACTAAGTTGAATCCGGTGGTTCCGCCTGCGCTAGACTGTTAGCATTATGCGTTCATATTTGCCTTAAATTTTGTGTTTATGTTCTGCGTTATTGTTTGCGTTTGTGTTTGCGTTTGTGTTTGCGTTTGTGTTTGCGTTTGTGTTTGCGTTGTGTTTGTGTTTGCGTTGCGTTTATTTTATTATTTGCGTTAGTGTTTTTGTTTGTGTTTGCTTTTGTAATTGCGTTAGTTTTGGAATTTTTGTTTGTGTTTATGTTTGTGTTTGTGTCCTCCCAGTCTACACACAACAAACCAAATTTTGAAATCAACATTAAATTTTAATTTTTGGACCTGTGGGTCACCTGTGGGTCACCTGTGGGTCACCTGTGGGTCACCTGTGGGTCACCCTAAATGAATCCCTCATCTCCAATGCGTATTTCAGAACACCCTAGTTTTGTCACCGATAATAATTGCATAATGTACATATTCATATACAGAAACAAATGTACACATGATGTACGTACTGATACAATTACGTGGTTACCAACCCCGGCTGAGAGATCAAAGGGAAGCGACTCACGATTTTATTATGCAGTATTTTTATATGTGTTACCAGCCCTGGAATGGGATTTTAGTGTTCAAATGTTGTCTCACAATATAATTCAGTATAACGATTGGTAATGTTATGTATGTTGAAGAAAATATAAAATTGAAAAAGGTTAAAACAAAATGACTTGATTGATCAGAACAGGAGAGCAGAGAAATTGAAACACGACAGTAAATGTGAAAAGATTAGTCTTATAGATGCGCGTGTCTAGTTTTGCTTTCTGGACATGTCAAGCGTGAATGTTTATCCCGACTTTAGATTAGCAGAGATGTTTCTCAAATTGTGGCTCCCGGTCATAAACCCCCTCGATATAAGCCCCTCGGTCATAAACCCCCTGGACATAAGCCCCTCGGTCATAAACCCCCTGGACATAAGCCCTTCGGTCATAAACCCCCTGGACATAAGCCCCTCGGTCATAAACACCCTGGACATAAGCCCCTCGGTCATAAACCCCCTGGACATAAGCCCCTCGGTCATAAACCCCCTGGACATAAGCCCCTCGGTCATAAACCCCCTGGACATAAGCCCCCTCGGTCATAAACCACCTGGACATAAGCCCCTCGGTCATAAACCCCCTGGACATAAGCCACTCGGTCATAAACCCCCTGGACATAAGCCCTTCGGTCCACAAACCCTCTGGGACCATAAGTCCCCCCCCCCCGAAATAAATCCGCTGGATATAACCCCTCCCCCCCCCCGAAATAAATGCGCTGGATTATAACCCCCCCCCCCCACCCCTTTAAAATAAATCCGCTGGATATAACTCCCCCCCCCCAGAAATAAATCCGCTTGATATAACTCCCCCCCCCCCCCAGAAATAAATCCGCTGGATATAACTCCCCCCCCCCAGAAATAAATCCGCTGGATATAACTCCCCCCCCCCCCCCCAGAAATAAATCCGCTGGATATAACTCCCCCCCCCCCCCCCCCCAGAAATAAATCCGCTGGATATAACCCCTCCCCCCCTTCACGCGCATAAACTTCCTGGAAATAACACCACGATAAGGCTCTAATAAGGAAAAACCAACGACTAGGAGAACCAAACAGAAATATGTAGGAATATAAGGAATATATGTTTGATGTACTGTGTATTTAATTTACATCTAACAAAATAGTTCCCACATAAAAGAACGTTATGCGGCCGTCGACAAGTGACCTCATTTGTATTTGATCAAAGCGTGGGCTCTCACGCTATGAAATGTAGTCAACTGAAAACATTAATAATGCCTTTGACAGATTATCTGCATTGCTTCT
The DNA here is from genome assembly GCF_028476545.2 of Physella acuta. NCBI lineage: Eukaryota > Metazoa > Mollusca > Gastropoda > Physidae > Physella > Physella acuta. Next base: position 136,214 of record NW_026732035.1, read on the forward strand.
GCAAGAAACTCTGATGCTATGGATGCAGCCAACTGCAAACATGCAAACATTAATAATGCCTTTGACAGATTATCCGCATGGCTTCTGCAAGAAACTCTGATGCTATGGATGCAGCCAACTGCACACATGCAAACAATAATAATGCCTTTGACAGATTATCTGCATGGCTTCTGCAAGAAACTCTGATGCTATGGACGCAGCCAACTGCAAACATGCAAACATTAATAATGCCTTTGACAGATTATCTTCATGGCTTCTGCAAGAAACTCTGATGCTATGGATGCAGCCAACTGCAAACATGCAAACATTAATAATGCCTTTGACAGATTATCTGGATTGTTTCTGCAAGAAGCAAGGCCGATCGCAGATTCCTCGAGGACATATACAACATCGAGGCCACAGACAACCAATGTTTCCACTTGATATGTGGAACATGAACACGCGTGTAGAAGACCATACGCCAAAAAAAAAAAAAAAAAAAAAAAAAAAAAAAAAAAAAAACTTAGTTGAAAGTTGGCTCATAATTTTCAACTTTAATACAGGATGTTACCAATATTTCAAAATTAACTGACTTCAAAGCCCCAATTTATGTTTTATGCAAATAAAACTGTTTACACATCACACAAAATATTGACAGCAGCACTCGAATTTCACCTGTTGTTCAAAGTTCTAATGAGCGCAACATAGTAGAGTATTCGCAAGGCATCGCTCACTAAATCTTTCTTATTTGAAATGATAAAAAAATTAAAACTATCCTAATCTGTATAAAAATTGAACACATTTTACTTAACATGTTTTATATGAATTAATTATTTTTAATACTTCGTAAACTTTTTCATAATATTCAGCTGAATTATGGCAACCCATATAATACCCCCCCCCCCCTCTGTTTTACGCAGTTTGTAATAACTTCCCATGAAAAGCTGATTGTTCAAGCATTTCTTGAAAGTAGAGCAATCCAATTTCTAGTTTGAAAATGTTTTTGTTGGACAAACGTGAAAACACAATAACTTTCCACTCCATTGTTGTAGCAGTTAGAACTTTACAACAATCCTACGGGGTAATTTGTTAATAATTAAGTAGACACTTCTGGCAAAAAGAACTTCTCACGTGGACAAAAGTTTGCTAAATGTATTACGTTTTAGGAACACTGTAGAGAGAAAAATCTTTATTATTCAGTACGGTAAGGTTAAGAAAAGCAGATTAATATTTATCCTCGTCATTTATTTTTATGTTTATTAATCACGACCGAAATAAACTAGGTTACAATGTAGGTATGATATTGTATATAATTGTGGTTGTCGAACAAGATTAATTACTAAACCCCAACTGTAAGGTTGAGAAACACGATTTACGTATGTATATACGTCTATGTGTACGTGTAATTGTGCGTGTGCATGTACATATGTGTATAAATGAGATTTGAAATTTGGATCACTTTTCTAGTACAGCCTTCGTAAAGACACGTTAGATTAGTCAGGCACATCATATTAAAAGTTTTTGTCATATGAAACATAAATATCAAATTCATCAATCACAATACAAATTTTAAGTCAGCATTCAGTAAATTATTAACTCACACCACAAAATATATCATCGATAGAACATTCAGTTTTCGCATCACACTTAGCTCTTTTAGCTACAACTTTAACACATTAACCCACCACAAATTACATACTTGCAACGATAGCGTTATTCACTACAAAATTAACCAATTCATCATTACACAATAACTGTTTCGTCGTCATAGTATTTATTGTATATTGTAATAAACAGATATAACAAAATGCGTTATTTAGCCACAATACAAAAGGCACATTATATATCAAATAAAAGTCTCGCTAGACAGGGTAAACACCAATAGATTTTGTAAACACCTTACAAACCATTTTGTATACACTATACTATAGATTTTGTAAACATGTTAACATCTATTTTATGTTGACACCATACAATACTTTTAGTAAAAACCATACAATAGATTTAGTAAACAACATACAATAGATTTTGTTGACACCATACAATAGATTTTGTTGACACCATTCAATAGATTTTGTTGACACCATACAATAGAATATTTTTTAGACACTATACAATAGACTGATTTTGTAGACACCATAACATAGAGGATTTTGTAGACAGACAACAGCAGAGCAAGACAAAACCATACACAAAGAATGTTTATAAACCGCGCCAGCGAATCTCCTTCCTGGATTCAGCTCAAGAAATACAAGATTTACTGCTTCAAAACAAAAAACAAATTTATCTTTACACACCCCGTAAAAGGATCAAATTTCTTTCAAAGTGCTCTCGTTTGTACCCTACTCTTCTTTTCCAACAAACTACAGTTGCAGCTGGTTTTTTTCCTTTCTCGTATAGAGTATAGAGGAAGTATTGTTGTCGTGTTAAATAATTCTATATAATAGTTTCGCTGTCTGTCTATGTATCTGACAAGAACGCTCTGTCTGACAAGAACGCTCTAGAGAAAACACAAGCAAATTAAAAACCTGCATAGTAATTCGAAAAACGAAGTATGACGTCGACACATTTAGCACAGAGTAGAAAATAATCTCAAACCGGAGAGTAAACATTGAATAAAAAGGAAATTTTGTCTTATCTAAGTGGTTTGCGTGAAGAGTTTCTTTCATACAATTCTTCGGGTAGGGGCGAAGCCCCACCCCCGCGTAAGAACGTCTGAGCCCCCCACCCCCACCCCCCTCCCTAACTCAAAAGAAATTTCTTCATCGATACTCTATAATAAAATTACCGCCTAATTAATGTGTCTAATCTAAAAAGTGGTTTTCTTGCAATTTCTTTAATGCAATTCTTCGGGTAGTGGCTAAGCGCGACACCAGTGTTTCTTTCAGACTTTTTCCTCCCCGGAGAGGGGTGGGGGTACTTGAAATTTTCGGGGGCGGGGGTAGAATTTTCTGGGAGGGGGCGGACACTGGAAAAAGTATATAATTATATTTCGTTGAATGGGACGGTAGACATGTTTTTTTGGAGGGGTGGGGTGGGGGGGGGGGGGTGGGGGTGGGGGGCGGTGTGGGGGGGGGTGGTGTGTGTGGGGGGGTGGGGGGTGGTGTGTGGGGGTGGGGGGTGGGGGTGGTGGGTGGGTTTGTTTTAGTTTAGAGAAAAGAGACAGCACTATCAGCCTAACGCCCGTTGTACCCTTCCTCAACGGGCCACTTTTCTCGTCTATAATAATAGTTTCGCTGTCTGTGTATGTATGTATCTATCTGACAAGAACGCTCTGTCTGACAAGAACGCTCTAGAGAAAACATAAGCAAAAATTCTATCTGACAAGAACGCTATAGAGAAAACACAAGCAAATTAAAAACTTGCATAGTAATTCGAAAAACGAAGTATGACGTCGACACATTTAGCATAGAGTTGAAAATAATCTCAAGGCGGAAAGTGCACACAGTAATATAATGACGTCATTGATTATCGCGTAAACATTGAATAAAAAGGAAATGTTGTCTAATCTAAATGGTTTGCGTGAAGAGTTTCTTGCATACAATTCTTCGGGTAGGGGCGAAGCCCCACCCCACGCGTAAGAACGTCTGAGCCGCCCCCCCCCCCCACCCCCCTCCCTAACTCAAAAGAAATTTTTTCATCGATACTCTATAATAAAATTACCGCCTAATTAATGTGTCTAATCTAAAAAGTGGTTTTCTTGCAATTTCTTTAATGCAATTCTTCGGGGAGTGGCTAAGCGCGACACCAGTGTTTCTTTCAGACTTTTTCCTCTCCGGAGAGGGGTGGGGGTAATTGAAATTTTCGGGGGCGGGGGTAGAATTTTCGGGAAGGGGGGCGGACACTAGAAAAAGTATATAATTATATTTCGTTGAATGGGACGGTAGACATGATTTTTTTGGGAGTGGGGGGTGGGGGGTAGGGGGTGGGGGGGGGGGGGGGGGGATGGGGGTGGTGTGTGTGTGTGGGTGGGGGTGGGGTGGGGTGGTTTCCTCATCGATACTCTATAATAAAATTACCGCCTAATTAATGTGTCTAATCTAAAAAGTGGTTTTCTCGCAATTTCTTTCATGCAATTCTTCGCGTATTGGCTAAGCGCGACACCAGTGTTTCTTTCAGACTTTTTCCTCCCCGGAGAGGGGTGGGGGTACTTGAAATTTTCGGGGGCGGGGGTAGAATTTTCGGGGAGGGGGCGGACACTGGAAAAAGTATATAATTATATTTCGTTGAATGGGACGGTAGACGTTTTTTTGGGGGTGGGGGTGGGGTGGGGGTGGGTGGGGTTGGGGTTGGGGGGTGGTGTGTGGGGTGGGTGGGGTGGGGGTGGGGGGTGGTGTGTGTGGGGGGCTGGGTTGGTTTTAGTTTAGAGAAAAGAGACAGCACTATCAACCTAGCGCCCGGTGTATCCTTCCTCAACGGGCCATTTTTCTCGTTTACAGATATTTTGACAGTTTTGCGTCGTTTTACACCACACTACTTTATTAAATACGGAACAAAAATAATGCATTGTAACCGTGCAAAAAAAAATCTAACTTGGGATTCTGATAAACCTTGACATTTAAATCATTCATCAACTGTAAAAACTTGGTTTTGCAATTTGTTGTGTCCATTGCTGTGTGTTTCTGTGAATAACTTCTGTACCGTTTCAGTTACGTCGATGAAATTTCATACAACAGTATTATATGAAATGTGTGGTTCTTTTTCAGCTTTTAAGCGTTTTTCAGCAACCGGGGGTGGTACATACTCTACTTCCTGTCAGTTAAAGGTATTAACTTGATAGCTTTTCAAGTTAGTTAGACAAAATTTCATATATAAATATTATTAAATCTATTAACATTTGAACAATTTCCAGTTACCGGAAGTGGTACTATATTATCATTCAATATGTACACTTTAACTTGTGTACTGCTTCAGTTAAGTAGAAGAAATTTTATGAATATTGATAAAATCTTATACATTGAAAATATTTATTTGTTGAATGGACTTCAATAACCGCAAGTGCTACTTTACTCTATTTCCGGTTTCTGAAATACCGATAGCGCAAGTACCGTTTAATTTACATAAACAAAATTTGAAACATAGGTATAATACCTTATTATAGGAATCTTTTCCATTTTTAGTGACTTCTAAAGATCAAAAGTAGTACTTTACGGTATTTCCTAATTCTCAAAAAAAAAATCAATTCTATAATTTACTCTTTAAACATTAATCAATGTTTTCTTTAAAGAGTACTAATCTTCAGCGATAGTATACACTCATTGTATGCGTTTATTTGGTGCGCAATTAATCTATAAGTATTTAAAAATAATTTTTTATTTTTTTTTATTTTTGAATACTTTTATTTGCAATTTAAAACAAGTGCAACAACATCAACATATTTTACATAAATTCAAATGTTCTTATTAAAAAAAAACATATCAAGATGAATTTACAAATGTATACATTTTTTTTACTAAATTTTATCATGTAATGAAACAATTTTTTTTTTACAGTTGAACGTATTAATAATAAGTATGTAGCCTACATGATTATCATATATGTTGTTCTATACGTTGTTATACAAAATTTAAAGGGATAAGCAATAAAAAGGGTTAATGTATATATTATTTATTTATTTTTTTTTTAAACTTTTATTTACCATAAAACAAATTACAACATATTTTACACTGGTAGGTTGATAATACTTTACATAGTGGCAAGTTATCTGTTGGAGTTAAATTGATATGTGCAAATCGAAAGAATAACCAAAAGGGGAACAATAATAAGCGGTTAAATATAACCAATGACAAAATATAACAACATTTCCAGATTACAGTTTAACTTTTTGATCACTTCCAAAAAAAGGGAAAGAATCCCCCATACTCACATAATAAATTTTAAAGGGTTTTCTGCTTAGTAATGTACATCTCAAATGCCTCGCATTTAAAAAAAAAGGTGATACATGTGTAAACAACAAATGTATAAAATAAAGGAACTTGTCCTGACTGACATCATAAAAAAAATTAATACAATAATAAAATTTACAAAAAACTGTGCCATTATGTCAGAATGTTGCACTGTATCGGTGGGGTGGGCGGGGTCATAGCGGCATGGGTTGAAAGGGGGTGGGGATTGGTTGGGTGCGGTGGCCCACACATCAGGAGCAATGTTGCGTGACCTGAACGCTGTGATGTTGTACATACAGCGTGCGAGTTCGTGTGTTTCTATATGTTTGTTTTTTTTTTAAATTTTTTTTTGCTTTAACTATATGATAATATTAAAATAGTAACAAATGATAGATTTACAATGTTTGTAAGCTGTATAAATTAAACAATACACAAAAATCAACAATAGGAAACTGATGGACAAATTATAAATGGTGCGAAACAAGGTGGGGACATGGGGTTTGAGGGGTGGGAGTCAAATTAATGTTGATTGAAATGTATTTAGATAATACATCATTTTCAGTATTTAATTTTGAAATACTAGGTTAAAAATAATTTTAAAAATCTAATATATAAAGCTCAATTCTGTATGTAAAAATAATAATCATTAAAAAAGTTTTAAAAAACCCACGTTTTCTGATTGAACTAAAAAGTAGAAAATAAATACTATACATCACAATAATGCAAGCGATCACTCTACTATAAGCGATGAAAAACGTGGGGCGCCGAAGTAAAAGTTATATTACTATTGATTAGATAATACTATTGACTTTTATTAGGGAGCTTGTAGAGAGTCAACAGTATTAGAAACTGTAAGAAAATCACGGCGCCCCACGTTTTTGATCGCTTATAGTAGAGTGATCGCTTGCATTATTGTGATGTATAGTATTTATTTTCTACTTTTTAGTTCAATCAGAAAACGTGGGTTTTTTAAAACTTTTTTAATGATTATTATTTTCTACTTTTTAGTCTTTGTCTGTTTGTTTGCATTAAAATCTTGCTATCGATTTTATCTTTTCACTTTTTTTTGGGTAAACGAAGACAACTCGTAAAAAGACAACTCGTAAAAAGACAACTCGAAAAAAACACGTTGTGTGAATACGTTACTGACTAGAACACATAGATTTGAACCCGTGTCGAGTGGGATAGCAATCGTGTGCCCAACCACTCGACCATATCGTCTCCCCCAAACTGGCCTACCTCCTGTAAGTTTAAACTCGGTTCAAGCTAAATTCTCTGCCCCTAAGCCTGTGGCGACATGTGATCGTTCGCTTCACTGCGCGCGAGGTACGCGTCGCTGGTTTTTTTTCTAATGGCTAGCAGAGGAGAATTATATATATAGATTATATAGCGGTCTAAAATGCTCAATAAAATGTTTCCATTGATCAATTTAGTAATAATAACAATTGAATATTCAATGGTCATCCAAAAGAAAGCTTCCCTGAAAATTTCAGCGCGCTAGCTATCTGGGAAGTGCCAGAAATTTCGATCGCAAGATTTGATTGGAAAGACAAACAAACAGAGAAAGCAAGTTAAAGAAAACGTGGGAATAAGATTGTTTGTCGTTGACATACTTCTATGGATTTAAGTGTTAGACTATTATCGTTCTCATAGTCTACATTTATGAGTTAAAAAATTACTATTGAAAGTGTTGGGAAATATTTTTTATTTTTCAAACTGATAGTAATAATTGTCGGCATGTTCATTAAACACAATTTAAAAAAAATAACAAAAATTCTAATTATGTCTGAAAATAATTTATATTTAATCCTTTAGCACTTACTTCCCTTTGATAACTTAGTAAAACACAATTACTTCCCTTTATAAAACATTGCATTAGTGGAAAAGAATTTACTTTTTATTACTTTGTTTTGGTGTTGGTAAAAAAATAATTACATAATTAGCGGGGATTGATCAAGTGCAAATGTTGTAGGTATTTTACGAATAAGCTTGGAGTATTATAATTGTTCATTTGGTTTGGTTTGGCACCTACGTTCGTTTAAGTGAGTGCAAAAGACTATGAATAAGTTAAGGTACTGTAGTCGATTATTAAGCTGAAACAGGCGATTCTGCCCCGGGCTAGACTGTGAGCACTTTGCGTTTATGTTTGCGTTAGTGTTTTCTTTGTGTTTAGGTTGGGTTTGCGTTAGTGGTTGCGTTTTGATTTGGTTCGTTTTTGTTCTTTCTTTTTTCGTTTTCGTTTGTGTTTTTTCTTTGGGTTTGTGTTTGTATTTGTGTTTGTGGTTGGTTTTGCGTTTGGATTTGGTTTGTTTTCGTTTGCTTTTTCGTTTGTGGTTGTGGTTGGGTTTGTTGTTAGGTTTTTGTTTTCGTTTGTATTTGTAATTGTGTTAGCGTTATGTTTGCGTTTAGTTGTTTTGGTTGGTTGTGGTTTGGGTGGGCAATGCCGGGTTTATGATGATTACTAAACACACAGGTAACGGTCTTTAACAGAGAGGTTTTTACAGAAGCCAGAGCAGGGCCTGGCCGGGACGGCTAGTAGTTTATATATCCCGATTGCACAGGAAGTGCCATCTTCCTTAGTGTTATATAAGAATTTTTTTTTTTCATATTTTTAAAGATATTTATTTTTATTGTTGTCTTGCGATAATTAAAATAGGACGTAATTTTATAGGAGATGTTACATACCTCTCAATAAATATATAAATTTTATTTGTAATGTAGATTATTTTATTGCCCAACCTAGTTAATAACTACCTTATCTCATCACATAATACTTCTTCCATTTCTTTTTTTTTTTTTGTAAAAAAAAATACACCTTCCATTAAATAAAATGTTATGTCGATATCTCGAACAATCTATTTGGAGAAATAAATGGATTGAAAACCTGTATTTAATGTGGAGGCGGATTAGCTGACTATTATAAAACCCCAACTTTTTGTTACGAAAAAAAAATCGAGCATTTAGAGAAAAGAACAACTCGCGTACATTTTTAGGTCTGTTAATATTTTATAGTCTTAATGCTTTAACTATATGTAATAAATTGGAAGAATGAGTGAATGTTGTTTTTACTTAGTAGCCTGTCCATTTCCATTCTACTTTCACGTATAAAGAGTATTGAGGAAGTATAGGCTTGAAAAGCTGGTTGCAAATGGTTCCGAATAGTTGTTGCGAGTAAACTTATTTTTCAACCAAAATCGAATACTTTATAACAATCTATAATATACTAGATAAACGGCCTGTTGAGGGAGAGATACAACGGGCGCTAGGTTGATAGTGTTGTCTCTTTTCTCTGAAACAAAACCAAAATCACCACCTTAACTTCAAATTGAACCGGAAATGAAAAATCACATTGAAAACGGATTTTTATCCGTAAATCGGCATTTTAATCGGATTTAAGCTTTAAGTTTCACTATTCTGTCACTCTTTCTGTCATTTAGGAACACTATAAAGAAAACGCAAGCAAAATAAAAAAGTTCACAATCAAACGGAAAACAAAAAGTGACGTCACATGAAAGATACAGGGAATATTCTAAAGCCTGAAAAGTGCACAATAAAATTATGCCATTGATTCTAGAGTAAACATAGAATTAAAAATCCATTACCCCAAAAAAATACTCAATAATAATGACGTCATCGATACTTAAAAGAGGTCTGCATACAGAGTTTCTTTCAGGCATCTCTTTTGGGTAGGCAGGCAGACCACCTCCCCCCCCCCCCCCACCGTAGAACATCTCGTTTAAGGGGACGGTAGACGTGTTTAGGGGTGGGGAGTCTCCGCCCCCAACACCCCTTCCCCAACCCGTAAAGTCGCCTGAAATAACTCTAAATGCGACTTTTGTCATGTTTGAGCTTAGGTGCAATGTTTAGGGATAAGCTTAAATCGGTGAAAATGCCGATTATGGATAAAAATAAGTTTTCAATGACATTTTTCGTTTTCGATTAAATTTGAAACTGAGGTGGTGACTTGGGTTTTGGTTTTGGTTTAGAGTAAAAGACAACACTATCAACCTAGAGCCCGTTGTATTTCTACCTCAACGGGCAATTTATCACGTAGAGAAATAATTACAAAAAGTCTTCCGGTTATATTAAGGCTCGAATTATTCAAACTAATAATTAGGCCTACTAGTAATATAATACTAATTTAGCAAACGCTTTTATTTATAACTTGGTTTGAGTCAGGGTGCAGTGGTTATAAGGGATGTTAAATATAATATATAATGTTTAATTCTATATAACAGTGCACTTGATCAATCCCCGCTAATTATGAAGTCATTTTTCCCCACCAAGAAAACAAGTTATAATAAACCGGGAGTGATCTCCCCTAAACTTTCTCGAATATTCTTATTTAACTCGGAATATAGACATGATTTTTGTTTACTTAAACTTAAAAAATTGAATAGAATCTCGTAGAAAAAAAATTGCGCACCAAGCGAACGCCAAAACAAAATGTGCATAATAGTGCGCAATATTATTAGTACTTTATAAATTTACATGCGTTTTTTGAGAATTCGGAAATAGCGTAAATTAGTACTTCGGTCAACGGAAATTACTCAAAATTTAATAAAAAGGTAGAGAATTAAATATTTTACTTACATGTGGAATGTCATTGATCTATCTGAAATAGTACTCAAGTTATAGGCTTTTGAAAAATTCAAAGTAGAAAAAGTACCACCACTTCCGGTTATTGGAAATCGCTCAAAAGTTGAACAGGATCTACGATTTTGATAAAATACTTATATATAAAATTTCATCAACCTAGCTGTAGCGGTACTCAAGTTATCGTGTTTACACACAGACAGACAGACACACACACAGATAGACACACAGACATACGGACAAGATTGCAAAATTATGTTTTTCCGTATCAGTGAGGTGTAAAACGTCGAGATTTGTAAAAATCTCGATTTTTTGTTTTTGCACGATTACAAGACTTTCTCTATACGTCGTATATACGAGAAATTAAAAATATATAATAATACTTTACTATTTAAATAACTATAAAAAGGGTGGATCTTTTCCTAAATATTAGTAAAGGTATCCAATAGATAATATATTGACCCTCGCTTTTCTTTATAGTTATTTAAATAGTAGAGAATTATAATATAATTATAGAAAATTATTTATTCTCTAACTTTTCACGAAGGTAAAGAATCGAAAACAATGTAATGTGACATAAAATGCTACTTAATTAGATAATTGATAAACTCTTTGAAAATTAATCAAGCTTTTACTAACTTTTATTTAATTTGCTTCTTCTGTCTGTCGGCAACCTGTTTGTCAATCTTTCATCATAGATCGAAACGCTACAGCGGAATTTCGAGCACTTCAAACTGACAAATTAGTTTCAAAGTTGGCACGTGGGTCAAGTCTTGAAAACAATGCACTCTGATAACAAACTTGAATTAATTGGAATCATAATTAACATTTTATGAATTAATCGAAATTTTCTGAAATAAGTAGGCAGCCTTATGCTACTTTTTCTGCACTACTATACTCAAGTTATTATGTTCGTTAGGTGCGCAATAGTTTTTAGTCATGCAACATCTTTTTATTAAAAAAATTTAAGTAGTCCTGTTGGAATAAAAAGCATAAAAACAATTTAATAACACTTGTTTATTAAATAATGCACTAAAATGGAGAGAATAAAAGATTTCAATTAATAGAATAATGAGCTACTATTTTAATGGTTAAATAACTGGCGGACGACAGACAAAGCACGACAGACAGAGAGACATGAAGCGAGTTAAATAAAGCTTGTACAAAAAAACCTCTGGTATATTGACATTTTGTTTCTATGTCGTTCAAGCTGGATGAAAATAGCTTTAACGTTCACCGATTCGTGCCTTGCTTGTACTTTGTTTCTAATGCTGTCACAAATGGATTTTTATCCCCTTGATAATTCGTCTCCCCGCTATAAAAAAAGATGAATCGTATTAAATTTCTATTTAAAACTCGAATAATCATTAATAAAATAACATATTATTTTTTTCTATTTTATGAATCAGTTTTCTGTAATTTAAAATTCGCGTTTAAAAAAAATGTAAATAAAATATAAAACAACTTTTTTGGTAATATAACCTCTTAGGGGAAGGAGAAAAATATTGATATTGAAGATAGAATTTACACAAATATGATATCTGCAGGGTTTCTTACACTTTGAATTTTGATCTTAAGTGAAAAGTGTCATGTCTGGTAAAGCGATCAGAGTAAATGTCTTGAAATATTGGACACCTGGGAACTTTTTTATTTCCTTCTTCTTCTTGCCTTCATCTTTTTTTTTCAAATACACGAAGTGTGCATGGCTAAATAATACGCATAAATACACGTTTAGAAAATGATTGAAAGGTAGAGTTTATGGCTGTTATCCAGAAGGTCTCGATATCGCATTCTGTTTATGGTTTGTGAGTGTTAGAGTCCCTCAAATGCACTGAATTCTGATGAGTACCGGATTTTCTTTCGGGAAAATAAGGGAAATTAAATACCAATACAGTGTAAATTTGATATGAGGAATTTTATCTAGTTCCAGAAATGACAGCTAATGAATCAGAAGAGCTCTTCCCTCTGCCGTTTACCTCAGCTGAAGCTTTCGCCCTGTACGTCCAAGTTCGTGATGGCCAGACTACTGCCGTCCCGTACATCTGTGGAATCGGATTCGTGACAAACCTGGTATCGTTGATTGTATTCGTACAACCTAACCTCAGACGATCCTCTTGTGGCGTCTACCTGGCGTCTAAATCCGTGTCTGACCTAGTTTTTCTGCTGACTGTGTTGATCGTCTGGTTGACCCGAGTGGACATCAAGATATTTTTCACTTCCGGTGTGTGTCAGACCGTCATCTTCTGCTCCTACTTATCATCCTTCGTGTCTATCTGGCTGGCTGTCGTGCTGACTGTTGAAAACCTGCTCTGTGTCGTCAAACCCTGGTTCGTCAAAAGATCATGTAACGCCATTTCCGCTTTGGTCCTCACAGCATCCATACTTATATTTGGAATCGGGATTTACCAATTTTCTATATGGAACAACGGAATAGGGAACTTTTACGAAAACCCAGAAGTCCCAACTGAAAAAGTAGATACTATTTCAGTATTCCCTAATCTAGATCAGCCGCCGTCTCAAGATAGTACGAAACCAATCAACCTAACATTTGTAGTAGAGACTAAGAATGTTTTATCAACATCTGACAACACGACAAACGTTACTGAGCCACTATATGAAGCAGTATGCACTCACTTCGAGATTTATGCTGATTATATAAAAACTATGACTTACATTGATACAGTCATTACCATTATCATCCCAATTGTAATTCTTGCTGTAACTAACGCCGCCATCGCCATCATCGCCTGCCGCACCTCTAGAAGAACGAGAGCACGCACCAGAGCGTCCACTGGTACCCAGGGATCAACTGGTGCTCCATTGGTCAAGTCTCGTTCATCGGCTGCAGCCATGGAAACTAAAGCTTGTAAATTTTTGTTTATGGTTTCCATGACGATCCTCATTTTCCACACCCCAAGTCACGTGATACGATTGATGACGCTCTTCTCCTTTGGATGGCTGGAGGTCGTCCTTCAGAGACTCTTCGAGACTTTGCTCTACCTTCATTACGTCATTAACTTTTTTGTTTACATTATCTTTGGTGATAACTTCAGACTGGTGTTTCTTTCGCTTTTAAGGGGAAAAATATGTAATTAATTCAGAAATTATATATATATATATATATATATATATATATATATATATATATATATATGTATATATATATATATATATATATATATATATATATATATATATATATATATATATATATATATACATTTATTGTAGACTTTTCATCATGACGCACAATTATTTAATATTAATACATAATTTTCGCAATAAATATTGTTTAGTTGATATTTTGCAAAATTCAAAAATCATATTTTTAGATCGTTAAAATATATGTAAAGAGATTGTTCATTAATGTGTAAGTAAACAATACAAACTCACTAATTGTACCGGTAAAATAATTTGTTTCATCCATCTAGCTTGATTAAGTGTAGCGGTACTGATTTTCAGTGATATTTATATTGACATTGTTTGATTCATTTACACCAGTATTATTACACCATGTTTTTTTTATTGAGTAGATTGATTTCTTGTATGCAGTAGAGTCGATATGTATTTAGGTATACATAGGCTTATATAGTTGGAATTGGTATTCCTCCCCCCCCCTTCCCAATTTCGACAAATGGCATCAATTTGTACGCATATTATATTTTAATTTACCTTTTAATTTATATGGAAAATAAATCATTTCAGCGTAAATGATTGGATTTTGGTGTTTCTCCTTTCCCTGTCTTTGATCGACTTATCAGTTTTGTCAAGTAATTATGAAAAACTTTTTCTTATGTAAAATTTTGCAGTTGGTGCTACCCCTTCTCCGGGCGATAGTTTTAAAGTGCGCACAGTTAGTTTATTGTAAATATGTGTATCTATAGTCAGCTATTAATACAGGGGGATTAACTCTAATTAAAAATTAATTGAACTGACAAAAATCATATGCGCGTGCATGAATGAGTTAATGTTTTATTAAGTGCATATTCTTATATTATGTAGAAATACAAACATATTTTTTTTTTAATTCTAGTGCTACTTGTATAGTTGATGTGCCAGTTAAACGAAAAATTGAATTACAGCAATGGGCCTATATTATGACATCCCATAATACATTACATCCCCCATGAGTTGCCACAATAGAAAGCCTTTAATACATACCTATGTCAACATGTGGTATTGATATAACACTGTCTGCCTATAATCCTTATACTTTCACACGGGCTTAAAATATGTTTTAAACCTTCAGAGTGTTATTCTTAACATGGAATGAAGCCTAAAAATATGTTACAACTGCTTTTATTTATTAAACTTTAATTCTTGAAATGTCAGCTATATTATGTACAATCTAATGTTTCTGGAAAAATATTTAGCTAAATATTATTAATTGACGCTTAAATAAAAGTTCAAAATGTATATTTTCCAAATTATTTCGTAATGCAAACTTTTGATTTTTTTTAATATAAAGAACTAATTGCAACAGAGAGAAATTACTGTTTGGTTTTAAAGATTTGTTATTATATTTACATTTGTGTTTCGTAATAGTTTCGCTTGTTTTCGAAAAAATATATTTTGCGTGCATGTAACACATGTCTCAATTTCTCAGATGTACAGCTGCGTGGGGGTGGATGTTTGTAACAAACCTACTGCACTGGCCTCCGTGAAAAACCTATCAGTAAAGGACCATAGCTTGTGTGTTTATTAAGTAGCAAATTTAATTCTTAAGAGAAAATCTAATCTTCTTAGAAAATGTACACACAATACGTCGTGTTGTATCAATTTCTTTCCATAATAATTGATTTACAAAAAAAACAAAAAAAAAAAAAACAAAAAAAACAGAAAAAATATTTTTTCTTGTTTGTTTTGAATTAGAAAAAAAAACAATTATCTAATTAGCATGTCTGGTTTGATAAAATACAGTGTTGTAGGTAAAACATAGGTATTTTAAATGATTTCTTTAATTTGTTTTATACTCTGAATGTACTGTTTATAAATTATATTTTCGATCAATAACAGTTTAGAAGCTGCTCCTAAATATCATCCATGTTTACGTTGATTGTTTCCATTTGCGTTATTGTTTGCTTTTACTTTTGCGTTTCTGTTTGTGTTTGCATTTGTGTTTGTCTTTTTTTGCGTAAATGTAATGGTTTGTGTTAGCGTCTGTTTTATTTTTTTCTTAGCGTTTGTGTTTTAATATGCGTTTGTGTTTGCGTTTGTGTTTGTGTTTACGTTTGTGTTTGCCTTTATATTTGCCTTTTTATTTGGTTAGTGTTAGTTTTATGGTTATGTTCTCAAACGTCCATTTTTGCATATAGATATTTAATATAAAAGTAATATATTTCTCAACCCGGGAAATGCCGGGTATATACTGTTTAATAAAAACAAACGCCACGGTCCTTTACAGACAAGCTTTTCACAGAGGCCAGTGCAGGGCAGACAGAGGGAAATATTTAATTAAATAGCAATTGTAAATGGCATTAAAAAGTGTATGTTGGGGTTGAAGAGGGGACGGAAGCGGGCTTATAAACCCTTATAACAACCCCCCCCCCCCGCCTACACAATTGTCTATACAAAACGGGCGATGACATTTGTTAAAATAAAGGTTTAAGCTATCTAATTTAATCTCAAATATGATACAAACCAATTTAATTTCGGAAAATAGTAGTCGGGAGTAATCATGTGATCATATTTTCCATTTATATATTGTAAAGTGTGCTCTTTGAATCCTGCCGACGTAAACATGTAAGAAATGTGAATACAAAAATTAGAGAAAGAAATCCATTATATATCCCACCGAATCCGTCCAGAGTACTGTTACCCTGTTGAAAACAGTTTCGTCCTCCTTCGAATGGCCTACGGATAAATGAGCCGTCATCTTTGTATTGAGTTTCAAATTAATCAGAAAATACATTTTTTTGTTTTTTCCTTTATAAGGTCTATTTAAAACGCACATTCGCCTTGTTTACTGTGTGTGGGGAAATTCCGCATTTATCTCTAAAGATTGTTAAAAGAGAAAAAACATTGGAGTAAAGTAATGTATGCTAAAGGCAAAAAGATACCTGTTGAGCTTAGATTTTTTGTTGTGAGAAAATAATCAGCCACACAATATAATTTTATTAGGTTTAGATGGACTGAGAACCCCAAACCAGTTCGTCAATAGCCTGCAATTGTGTATTCATACCAGGCTTTTTAAAATTTCTTTATTATTATCAACTGTTTTTTAGTTTACCGAATGAAACTAAAAGAGTATACATTTAATTAATTCCTCTTTTTTGACGAACATGTGCAATGTTATTGGGCAAGTAGTAGTAACAGTAATGTCTTGGATATTGAAGTCGAATGTGGGAGAACCCACGTGACATCTTCCTTAGACAAACGTCTCTAGACCGACAGAACAAAAATATTGTTTAATTATTTTTTTACACCGATGTAGCCAGTATTTCTATGGACATTAATTATTTCCTGGGATTCCAAACATCAAACGCAGGAAATACCAGACAAAGAAATTCCTTTGGGAAATATTTTTTTACAAAGTCATTGAAGGTTTCAGAATTTTAATTCCTGTATAAATAGTGTGTGTTTCATTTAGCTGAGTATAAATTTCAATGCTGCATTGTAATGGAAACAATATTTAAATATTTAACAACCACTACTTAACCGATACATGTATGTTTCGTATTGTGTTAATTTTTTCCAGAATTATATGCATGTTTCAACAAATGTAGTTATAAATGTCAAATTTTCATTACGATTTCCAATAACCGGAAGTGGAACTTTTTCTACTTTCAATTTTTTAAAAGCCTATAACTTGAGTACTATTTCAGATAGATAAATGAAGTTTAACATGAAAGTAAAAGATCTAATTCTTTGCATTCTTTCAAATTTTGTCCAGAAGAAGTAATTTTCACTATTTCCGATTTCTCAAAAAAAAACGCATGTAAATTTATAAAGTACTAATAATATTCCGCAATATTATACACATTTTGTTTTGCGTTCACTTGGTGTGCAATTCTTGTTTCTACGAGATTCTATTCTATTTTAAAAAGTTTAAATAATTAAAAATGGATTAAAAATCATGTCTATATCCCGAGTTGCCATCCCTTTTGTTTTATATAAGAATATTCGAGAACGTTTAGGGGAGATCACTCGCTGTTTATATTTTTAATTGGAAAACGAAAAAAAAAATTAATGGCTGTTTATTTCAATCATAAATTTAACATTATAACTAAAATTAAACTTGCATTGTCGTTAGGTTGGAGTTGAGGCGAGAGACGAGGTGGTGTAGAAGAGTAAACAGCTGTCGCAGTAAAGGATAATTAGTGTTGGAGTATTGGGGTGTTGGGGTGTTGGAGGTGTTGGAGTGTTGGGGTGTTGGGGGTGTTGGAGGTGTTGGGGTATTGGGGTGTTGGAGGTGACCGTGTCTGGAGAAGATTTTAGCAAACGAAACTTTGTCGCCATTACAATTATAAATGCCTCATCGAATGCAAATGTCAAGTTTTAATTAAATGTATTATACACTATACAAAATCACACACGTTCACGAATTTTTCCCGTACCAAATGAGCAGTCAGTTCAGTAAGCTGTTGGTAGTCTATATTATAATTTAAATTAAGCTAATTTGTCGACTGGAATTTACTAAGATGTTAAAAAAATTGTGTCTAATGTTTTTAGTGAATTAAACTAGATCTAACTAGAAAACTTAGCATGATATATTTTCTTTAGTCTGGAAGGTAAAATCCCATTAAAAAGGAAACACTTGACACGTTCAGAAACACTGTACTCAAAACGTAGGAGTGGGTTGAGAAGAATGGAATGTTACGTCGTTTGATGAAGATTGTGTGAATCAGACTAATTAATTAGGGTTGGTAAAAATAGAAATCTGTAAAAGAAGAAACCTTGACGTCATGAGGACGTCTTACGTTTTAGCCAACTGATAGAAAACGTATAGAAGCATGAACGATTCGTCTAAATCAGAATCCTTGTCCCTACATTTCAATGACTTAAACAGCCCCCCTCCCCCCTCTGTAAATAGATTATAGCGTTAGTTTGAAGGCTGAACAAAGAAAATCTAGTTTGATCAAGTTTATCTCCTCTAGGTTTTAAAATTACCACAAAGTGGCGTTACTTTATTTCCTTGTACGAATTGACTTCCTGTCCGTCTTTGTCAACTGTCTTAGGCCTACTGGTCTACGACGCTCAAGCTCCAGGCCCGGAGTTATCCTCGTCTGTGATTGTCACGTGACCTAAATCACGGGGGAGTTGTTATGAAATATCCTTTGTTTTTTATAATCTTTTTTTGTATATGTCAATAGTCCAGCAAGATATTAGAGGTTCACAAAGAAAACAGCCTGTTTTCCTTATTTAACACACAATAGAAAAGTAAGTTATTGTAGAATTCCGACTTGAAACAGCTAAAAAATATAAGATAAACATACCTACAATTGCATTAGTATTTTGATTTCCAAATGTAATAATGGGGAGTGATCTCCCCAAAACGTTTAAGTATACTCTTACATAACAGTAAGGAGGATGCATTCCCAGTGCAATCGTGTAATAGAAATGTGTTGTTTTTTGCTTTTATTTATTTTATTTTTTATTTTGCTTTTACTTCCTCGTATACCAAGTATCTTAGAAATCGAAAATAGCGTAAAATACTACTTCCAGTCTTGGGAAATCACTCAACCACTAAGAAAAAAACAGCGAATATGACCTATGTATGAAGTGTAGTCAATCTAAACAAAACAGCACTCAAATTATGTGATTTTTTAAATACTTTTGAAAACAGAAATAGAATAAAAAACCATTTCCACTCAAAGATTAAACATGATTCAAGTATAAAATATTTTTCTTAAATATATAATATTTTATCTTAAAGTTTTCAAGTTGTTGCCACGGAAATAGAATACATAAAACAGAAATACGCACACAATTAAGATTTAAAACGGTGTACACTATAAAAATTACATTTAATTTTCGTTCACAGCTACAATACTTTCTTTATACTTTGTATACGAGAAAGTAGAAACTGTCGGATTTTGTCTTAAAATCTCTACATACGAGATTTTTAAATGAGTGCCAGCAAATAAGAGTGACAGTGATGTTGGTTGGTAGAATTCTTTTACCAGGCCAAAACAAAGAGCTCTTGTATAAAACTGAAAGCTAAAATCAATACGTGGGGAAGCTGGATGCAGAAACTAAAGCCCGGCACTCAAAAGTAGGATAATCGTATGCCATTACTATTTTTTTTTAGACTTCTTTGTTTGAGGTCTTAGTTTCCGTTGAGATTTATACGTTTGTTATCAAATGTTTAAAACACTTTTTACTGTGATGATCGTAGTTATGTTGTATACCTTTATCTATTAGCTCATAACAATTAGCAACGTTAAGTTGTTGAATATTCTAAACTCATACAAATAATTCAATTAGGTTTCATAAATTTGGAGAAGTCTTCCATGATGGTCATAATCTTCTGCAACTGACAGATATTTTTACATGCTTTTATTTAACTCGCTTCCTCTGTCGGTCACAGATAAAAACTGCCGAGCGAAATTCCGAGCACTTCTAACTTACAGTTCGTTTCAAACTTGGCACATGGATCAACATATAAGAGGAACTACCACAAACGGGTTACAAAATAAGACTAAATGAAACAAAGGTTCGTTAACAAAAAAAAAAGAACTTAATACTACATACAGAAACGCAGGCTATTCTAAATTTCAACATAAGCTGGTACACAGTAAAGATATAAAAAGTGGTATTAATCTATAACAACAGACTGGCAATAAACTTTTAATCCCAGTTGGTTTACGCTATATGCTAAATCTATGAATGAAAAATATTTTAGCATGTACAAATAAAACAATGTTAATTCATGTCAAAGGAAATATATTGAAATCGTGACTCTACAACATGTATTCCAAGGAAAAACTCGCGGGATGGAATAATTGCAACTTAAGATTGATGAACTGGAATCTAGACGCTATTTTATTTTTACAAGTTTTGATCTCAAAATGGCCAGGGCGAAGTCTGCCGCTTAAATAAATAAAAAAATATTATTATTATCTTCCCAATCTACCAAATTCGTGTCGAAGAAAAATCAAGCATTGCGACACTAGTAGCCAAACCAAATAAAGAGGTTGAAAAGGAAACAAGTCGTAGGTTGTTTCCTATATCTGAGTAATTCATCTGAATATTTGGGTTGTGCCAAAGAGTCGAATCTGTCTAGGATTTATTTACGTAGCTTAGATGTCTTCCCCTTTAACGGAAAGATTCCGTTTCCGATTCTTCTATTAATAGATCTAATAAATAAAGCTGTCACGGTGCTTGGGGAAGACATTTCTGTATCAACAATTCACATAATCAACATCTGTCACACGGTTATTATTAATTATTTAATGACGCAAAACCCATATGCGGGCTTTGACCATATGGGGATTGACAGCAAGGCTGTATATTGTCCTCTATGAACCATTCTACAGCACATAATACTTGGATGTGAACTAAGCATTTTTGCCAGGCGATTCCAATCCAGTAACTCTTTTATCTTCTTATACCTAAGCACATATTGAAACATTAAATACTTTAATATTTTGACCGCAATGACCCCTCGCATTTTAGCCCGAATCCTTGACCTTCAGACGTCAATAAACGAAAATGACCCTGCTTATTCTGCTAATAGACGCACGACGTAAACCTTTGATCACCAACATTACCATTAACCTGACAAGTCCATTACAGAGCAACCCGCGTACACCCACGATAAAAAACATTTTTTTGTCCTACATCTGAGTTATTTTTTTTGCTAGCTTTCAACATCAGTTCAGCGATTTCCCGCAAATTTTGGACTAATATTTCTTGGTAAAATCCATTTCAGAAGAGAAAAAAAGAAACTAAGGAAAAATATGTGGTGTAATTATATGAAATAGCGAAGAAAAAAAAACTAAGCATCACTAATGATGACAATTTCTTTTGTAAAATTTAATTACGCTAAGAGGATTGATTACTAGTACAATAACGCCCTTACAGACACGATGGAACTTAAGCTTGGCTAACAGTGTTGTGATTGCTCAAAAATGACAGACTCTCGACACTAATGTTTCCTTAAATATTTTATTTGCTTTAGGAACACGACACTTTAACAAGACACATTTGACACGACACACCATGACACGTTGATATGACATATTGACACAACGAACTAGTATCTACATGTACCAGCTCGTGTTAGTTTTGTAAGTACCTAGTTAAATGATACAAATGATTACCACACCACTGCCAATTAACTTGGCTGGTTGTGCCAGCCAGTTTGTCTGACAACTTACTTAACAACAGATTTTAGTATCGGTGTCTCTCATCATCAGCCAATATGTCTAATTAGACAAGATATTTGATTGGTGTAGATTAGTGCGCACAAGTCGCTTCTATACTGCTGTACCACAGATAAAAAAAACCCTTGTTAACAAGTTTATATTTGTGTATACAACTCGCCTTTCTACTGCTGAACGACGGATAAAGAAACCCCTTGTTAACGAAGAAAAGATTTGTGTAGACAAGTCGCCTTTATACTGATGTACGAAGGATAAAGAACCCTCACCTTTAACGCAAGAGTAATAATACGAAGTTTAGAATCACCAGATTTAGTAAAGCTATAAAAACACTTTGAGAGTAGTTTTTAGTTTGAGTTGAACCTTGACTGTTATGTTAACAGTGATCGTGTTTTAAAATTAAAAAAAAAAATTATTTTGTTTTTAAGGTATTTTTTAAATCCATCTTAAATTACACTGTTTATTTTGTTCTGCAACAATTTTACTAAAATTGACATTTTGTAATTCTAAAAGCTATTATTAGCCTCTACACGTGATATTTGATCACAGCTGAGCCATACCATGACATTGTCACATTTTGCAACATTATGCAGGGGAGATAAATGTGATTTCAAGGTGTTCGCGTGATTTCTCTTACTTAGTTCAGTGACAAAAATAGATATAATCCGAATCTCACTTAAAGCTTGAGAAAAAATTCTTGATCCATTGAAGTATTATTCCTTTATTATTATTATAGCTTGTATTATGTGTTGAGTGCGTATAGTGATTGTGATTCTGCAGTCAGCCAAAACGATATTTGCTTGTCTGATCAATACAAATTGCTTTTTACAATGTTTACCTAAACCACCTGTTCATAATTTGACACATTTCAAATTAGGTTTAAAACATTGCATATAAAACCTTTTAATAACAAACTTTTATGTAATATGCACTTAAAAGGATACAATTAATGATTTTTTAAAAAATATATAAACATATACTGCTGTTTAAATAACTGTAAAGAAAAGTTTTTTTTATTTTAATAGTATATTATTACATACTAGATAACTGACCCGTTGAGGGAGATAAACAACGGGAGATTGATTAATCGTGTTTTTTTCTCTTTAAACCAAAATCAAAATCACAACCTCAACTTCAAACTTAGCAGGAAACGAAAAATGTAATTGAAAACAGATTTTTATCCAGAATCAACATTTTAACCGGATCAGGAAATTTAACCTGAAATAAAACACCTAATAACCCTAACCTTAATCCTGATACTAATGCTAACTACAGATATTTCCCCCCTCCACCCCCCCCCCCCACCCCCCGAAGAAAAATAAATTGGCCTACTTTTACAAGTGTCTGCTCTCATCCCCCGGAAATGTTAATGCACCCCCCCCCTCTACAACTAAAATTTCAAGCGCCACCTTCCTCCGGGGGAAAAAAAATCTGAAACAAACATTGGTCGCATTTGTAGATTATACAGACTAAAGGTAGACCCCCATATCTAAAGACCCGTTTCCTACCTCAATCATTCAGATGGTGTTTCTTTCAGACATGTAGACCACTTTTAAGATTAGATAACTAAATTAGGCGGTAATATTAGTGTCTTTATTATCGAGTATCTATTACGTCATTATTTTTGTGGCATTAGATTTATATACTCTAGAATCAATAATGTCATTCCTTTTCGTGTAGTTTTGAAAGAAACACTGTTCGCACGTGTAGATCATCTATATATCTATTTTTTAAATTTTTTTTTTGTACGTCTGTTTGGTTACAGGAGAGAATCTGCACTATGTGTACAGCTGCGCAATACGTAATTAGGTAGAGAACAATTGTCTTTGTTAACCAAACTATTAATCACAAATTTATTTAACCCTTTATCTACTGACGGTACTTATAAGTGCTTTAATTAAGCGCCTGTATTATTTTTAATTTAAGAAGAATTTAAAAAATTATTGATGTAGTTGATAGTATCATCTCCTTTGAGTCACTGGTAGGTGGAGGGATCGATGTTTTTTGAATTTTTTTTCAATCTCTACCTGTATCGGTAGTTCAAAATCGTTCTGTACATATCTCACATGTGTTCCTAATTTCCCTTTGTTTTACCTTATTCTTCAAGTTTTCAACACCGAAAATTTTTTATTGGCATCTTTAATTGTCAGGTAAATCTGTTTGACTTCTAGTTATACAAATTTAATCAAATTCTCTTTGTATTAGATCGATGTTTACAAGTGGACTTGTAAGTATCGTCAGGGCACACGGTCATTTTTTTTTTAGGATTTCTTGGAAATGGCAGATTTTCGATGTGGATTGACATAAATATTATTTTTAATAATTAATTATCGAAACATACTTAAAAAATTATTTATATACATTTATAAGAAGGTTAGCATCAGAAATATTGTAATTAATTGCAGATTTCTAGTAGTAAAAGAAAAACAAGAATAGAGGTGGCAGTTGCAGGCTCGTTTACTGGGTTTAGTATACGTTATTTGTATACCAAAGTCTAGTTCTATAAGTAAGATTTGTTAGTTATATCTATTGCAAAATACTATCTTGTCTACAATAGCGAGACTAGTAATAGTCCATACATCTGCATGTAATATAGATCGTTTTGTAAATTTTAATCAGTAAACACAAAACAGTAGGCCACTACGGCTATTCTAAACACATTGAGCTCATTTCTAATTATGAACTTTACACTGTAGTGTAGACTTTTCATAACATTCTAGTAGGATACAATTATACTAGCATTACTAGTAGTAGTGTACTGAATGACTAGGCTTTCGTTTTCAAAATATTTGTTTATGCGGCTCATTGTAATGGCTATTGGAAGCCTCCAGCAAAAGCAGGTTCAGTCCGGCAACTGTTGCCACACCAGAAAGACGACAGACAAGAATGTATGAGGATTGAGGAATGAGAGATCATGACATGTCGGCACCTTTTGCGGTGTTTGAGGTCTAAGATGTGTTCCGATAGAAAATCCAGTAAAAATCGTACTCAAAATATACTTTTGTGCTGTGTTAATGTGTGCAAATTACAAAAAATGATTGTTATAATGATTGCCATGTAATTAGTTAATAAGTTGTATCGTTTTTTTCCTGTTTTGTACATTTTTTAATTTTTGGAAAAAATGTCCCACATTCCTGACGGTAGCCTACTTCTAAGTACCAATGTTTGTTTTGGCCCTTAAAAATGTATGAAAAAAATTTCCTTCGACATATGCTTTAAGTGTACCAAAAGCAATCTGATAACTCATTGTTTAAGAAAAAATGTCATTCGGAACCTAATTCCGTAAATAAAGGGTTAAAGACGTTTATTAATGCATTGATATATACATTGGTAGGTTAACCACAATAATTATAAAAGTTCAGAACAATGACTTTACTTACAGTGACGTCAAATGATTAATTTACTTTTTATAACAATAATGGCTACTTCCATCAAAGATTTTGTTGCCCATTCAAAAGTTTAACTCATTATAAAGCTAATTTTCTGTCGGCTATATCTTTAACCATTATAAAACCCCTATAAATTATTGAGTTTCTTTATTAAACTATGTTAGTCCTTAAATATTTGATATAAATCTTTGTTTTCTAGCTTTAATGATTATCTAATTCGAGAATACATGGGATTTATCTATCTAGATTCTAAATCTAGAATTACAGCTAAAACTAAATCCCACATCTAGATCTAGATCTAGAATCTATACACTAAACTATTTCAGGCCTTAGTTATTTTATATTAATCTTTGTTTGTTTAGCTGTGAAATTGGCTAATTTGGAATACAATTTAATTTGAAATAATACTAGGCACTAGGGCCTATTCGCGTAAATGAAGTTTCTTACGCAGAATAAAAGTAAATTATACATCAGTAAATTTGTCCCTGATACTACGAGCCTAGATAGCTAAGATGTTAGTGTTTAGGTTACCAAGCGGGTGGCATCGTATTAATGGTAATTTTAAAACACCGATTTCGGCTGAGCATGGGTCTGACCACACTATCTCTTCATATGCTGACGTCACTGGTGAACTCTACACCTACCCAACTCTACTTCACCTGCCCAGTGTCTCAGACAACATGTTTTTAATGTATTTGGTACGTTGGCCAAAACATGAAGACAATGCAACATGACAATAATTTTGACTTAATTGGTTGCCTGATTAATAGTTTATGAATTAATTACAATTTTGTCTAAATTAGTAGGCGGTCTCATCAAACTATTCCGCGTCATTACGTTCAATAGGTACGCAATGGTTTTTAGTCATGCAATACCATTGTAAATTTAAAACATTTAAAGTAAATATATATTTATGAAAAACGTTTTAACAACAAGCTTTTATGTAATAATGCACTAAAATGTAGAAAATAAATTATACACTACTACAACTACGCTTTTCTTTATAGTTATAGTAGTGTATAATTTATTTTCTACTTTTTAGTGCATGTAAAAATTACCCTGTGTTTTTGTCTCTGTGTCTGTTTGTTTCTGTATGTTTGTCTCCTTCCCTCTCTGTGTGTGTCTCTGTGTCTCTGTCTCCCTGTCTGTGTTTTTTTTCGCTGTCTCTTTGTCTCTCGTCTCTGTAGTTCTGTGTGTCCCTCTGTCCGTCTCTCTGTCTGTCTGTCTGCTCATCTTTGTTTCACATTATCTCCCACCTGGAAATAATCTTTAATCCGATTACGACATTGAAGTCGTGACGTCAAGCATCAATCGCCAATTCCAAGATTAAAAGATGAAAAAACACACAAGAAGGAATTAAATAAAATGAGCGCTCGTGTTCGTGGCTTGTTTTGGATTGACGTTTGCATAAACTAGATCTGTGTTGACCTGCATGTGGCTCACGCTCCAATGGGGGAGATTAGAATGTAAGGCAAAATAAAAACTTGGCGAATAAAAAGAGATTAACAAAGAAGTCGCTTTTGACTGCTAATAAATTAGCTATCAAATATTTCAAGTCATTTTATATATGATAGAATATATTAAAAGTTGAATAAAGCTATTTACAATCCAAAGTTTGTGCTTATGCATTAAAAAAAAAGTAAAAAAAAATGGTTTTCACTAAAAGTCTATTATTGCATTACTACTTATACAACTGTAAATAAAAGCGCGAGTCATTATATTATGTATTTAAAACCGTACTAAAATTTCTTTGCTAATATTTCTAATTTTGATGCGTAATGTCCATATTAGTATGTCATTGTGTTTGCTCGAACATGAAAGTATTTAAGTAAACCTTAATTAACAATAATAGAATCAAACATAATTTGCAATGTGTAATGTTGTAATGTTGAGATAAAAGCTATCTACAAAACTTTTATAATTACACGTGGCTCATTGACATTATGTTAAACGATGTTAGTCAGTGCCATCCTTGTTATAGAGCGGTTACATTTTGAAGGTAAGTCCATACTCGATTATAAAATAACCATATTTCAATTTCAATCTAAAAAGTATTTAAAATTTATACGAGGATTAGTCTTTTATTTTACTGTGAAAACGACCTCTTTGTGTGTGCCGGCCATGCTATTGTAACTGACTTAGCTACGTGAGTGATCGAGACACGATGACTGACAGAACTGACTGAGCTACGTGAGTGATCGAGACACGATGACTGACAGAACTGACTGAGCTACGTGAGTGATCGAGACACGATGACTGACAGAACTGACTGAGCTACGTGAGTGATCGAGACACGATGACTGACAGAACTGACTGAGCTACGTGAGTGATCGAGACACGATGACTGACAGAACTGACTGAGCTACGTGAGTGATCGAGACACGATGACTGACAGAACTGACTGAGCTACGTGAGTGATCGAGACACGATGACTGACAGAACTGACTGAGCTACGTGAGTGATCGAGACACGATGACTGACAGAACTGACTGAGCTACGTGAGTGATCGAGACACGATGACTGACAGAACTGACTGAGCTACATGAGTGATCGAGACACGATGACTGACATAACTGACTGAGCTACGTAAATGATTGAGACTAGCTGGCAGACAGAGGGCGAGTGTACACTGGCATGAAATTACAATTTTGGAACTTTGGATTGCATAAAAAGTCTTAAAAACAACGAAAACGAGACAATGAAAATACTCCAATCGTTTACAACTCGTTCAAGTCAAATTCAAGAAAACAAAACTTACATTAAGCCAAGGTCAACATATCTTGGTTTTAATTTGCTCTTCTTCCTATTCCAAGGGAACTACACGCTTTTGGTGAAGCACGTCTAGACATTGAGTTCGTGTACTTTAATGGATGTAAGAAGTGTGTGGTGTTATTGTAGGTTTAAAATAGAAACACTGTCTGTGAATTCTCGTGTTTTATGTGTTGGCCCACCGATAATTCATATTCATAAATTTAGATTTGTATTTATTTGATCTCTTTATAATAACGGTTGCCATTGAACAACTAAGTTCATAAGCAAAACAATAACATGTATTCTGAAGTACGTAAGAGATCTTTTTATTAAGTTTTGTCATCGCTTCTGAGGTTTCGCATTCTAAATAGATCTTGTTTCAAAGAGAAAGCAGACGACGATGCAGTCATGGAAATTAGGTTAACTTAAACAAAAAGATATTAAATAAAAAATCAGACATCTCGTTGACAGTGAGCTAAAGGTGGATTGTAAAGGGATGACGGGTAATGTTCACGTGCGTCATGTTTAGGCTGATCATTGCAGTCTAGTTTTTATTAAATGTATACTTTTAACTTGATCATTGCCGTCTGGTTTTTGCTAAATGTAAATTTTTAACTTGATCATTGCCGTCTAGTTTTTGCTAAATGTAAACTTTTAACTTGATCATTGCCGTTTAGTTTTTGCTAAATGTAAACTTTTAACTTGATCATTGCCGTCTAGTTTTTGCTTAATGTTAACTTTTAACTTGATCATTGCCGTCTAGTTTTTGCTAAATATTAACTTTTAACTTGATCATTGCCGTCTAGTTTTTGCTAAATGTAAACTTTTAACTTAATCATTGCCGTCTAGTTTTTGCTTAATGTTAACTTTTAACTTGATCATTGCAGTCTAGTTTTTGCTAAATGTTAACTTTTAACTTGATCATTGCAGTATAATTTTTGCTAAATGTTAACTTTTAACTTGATCATTGCAGTCTAGTTTTTGCTAAATGTTAACTTTTAACTTGATCGTTGCCGTCTAGTTTTTGCTAATTTTTTGCTAAATGACGATCAACAATAAATACATTAGACCCGAGATAAAGTTCCTGAATATAATCAACAGATTCCAAAAGTGGAGATTTAATTAAGTGAAAGTGGTGGTCACTCAGTAAAACTCAAGAAAAATGACCGGAGCATGGAGTCCGTGGGACAAAAGGTCAGCGAATAGGCTAGAAACGTGACTAAACAAAGGACATGGGGTATACGGTTAGCTAGGTCAAGCCCAAATGTGTGCCGTTAAAGTCCATCTAATGTCCATACATCTTACCTAGATATTCCGTACGATAATAACGTGCTGGTGTACTTTTATTAGAACATTTAGTAAATCTCACATTTTTTATTTTTATTTTTATTTTAATCCAACGATCCTAATATATAAATCCCCAAGTTCGCACATCTCTCTCTCTCTCTCTTTCTCTGTCCGCAAAAAATTTTCGCCGGACATCACGTCAGAATCGGCAGCGATATATGGAGAACTTTTTACGGACTTTTGTTGAAAATAATATGTTAGATGTTTTAAATGTATAACCACAATTTTAGTTAAAGAAGAAAAATAAAAATTAAAGGCGTATTCGAATGTAGAGAAACAGTATTATTTATGCAACCGGAAAAGCATTAATATATGTGAAAAAGAACGCATAAAACTGTGACGTCACTATTGCTTATACATTAACTAATGACGTCATCTGCCGTGTTTAGAATGAAAAGGAATGAACTATTTCATTCAAATTTGATTTAGATCTACGTACACTATGAAATGTATACAATACAATTTTTCCAGCCTAAACTCATAACATTTATTTTATGTATTTGGATTCTAGATCTAGAGATTCTAGATCTAGACTAAATCTAAATCTAAATCTACGCAATAACTAGATCTAGACGTAGACGCTAAGATCTAGATTTAGACTCTAACTTCTCTAAAATCAATTCCAAAAATAAATTTCTATATTAGGACTAAACTATTTCAAGACTTATTTATTTTATACAAAATCTTTGTTTGGAACTGGCTAATTTGGGATAAAAAATTAATTTGAAAGAATAGGCATATTCGCGTAAGTTAAGATTTTAAAATACGTGTTTCATTCTCCGTATTTTATAAGGTGCCTAAATAGCGGAGATGTTAGTGTACATTAAACCACGCAGGTGGTGCGGGTTCGAGACACAGCAAGTCAACTTGGTTAATGTATTCTTTTTTATTATGCTCGGGCTAAACTTAAAAAAAAAATTCTTTTAGGAATCTAGATCTAGATCTAGATTGTCGGGTGTCCGATAGGGCACTTCCCGGCGCCGCAGGCGCTTCAAATTTGGCATGATCTTGCCTTGGGGCGACAGAACATGGGGGCCGGTTGGCCGAAAAGTCTACGATGAGGGGGTCAAAACTGACCTCGACTGACCGGTACCTTATATGAGCTATAAATCGAAAAAAAATGTCCACGGAGGAACCTCTTCATAACTCTTGAGGTCGTAGACCGACCCTCGGGCGAATTAATTAAGCATGCAAATTCTCAATGTTTTCGAAAGCCTAAGCGAAGCTGGGCAGCATGCCTAGTTGTTTATAAATGTTGTCGACGGATGTTTTATAAAGGGAAGTAAGTATGGCTAGAGTATTTATTTAAATTTAAGTAGCGACATGTAAATAAAGGGAAGTAAATATAACTAGAAAACTCATTTAGAAAATAAACCAATGTTTATTATCGATTTTAATACAAATATACTAAAAACATCTTCTCGTGATTTGGTTTCAACAATTCAACATCAATTGAAAACAATTAGACTTGGCAATTTATGAAAGAAGTATATGTTCTTCTAATTATACACTTTTTAATTGGTGTGCGTCTAGTTAAAAAGATAAGAATAGTCTAAAATTTGCGAGTTAAGCTTTCCCTTTGCTCCTCTCTATCCTTACACATTATTTGACCCTGCTAGCTTGTAAACTGACACGGCGTTAATAAGACTTTAATTATAATTAAAACATCGGTTCGTTAAACGGGAATGACAGGTCGATAACAAGCGTTGACGTTAATTACATTTTCGTTTTCTGTTGCGGATCCATTGCTTTACAGTTTAAACCAACAGTGTTTGTTTATTCGATTCAAGAAATTGTGTGAAAAATTAAATTCAACCAAATAGTTAGCTTGTTCAGGAAATATCTTTCACACCCAAGTCTTTAAGAGAAATGACTGATACACCAAATGTTGATTAACATGAGCATTGAATGTTTCTTTTAATGACGTCCTCAACATTTTATTTGTTTTTGTATCAACTGGTTATTTGAAATAACTGTAAACAGTCGTAGATTAAAACCAAAGGTTTAATTCTTTTTGTTTATTATTAAATGCTATTTCATGTTATAGTATTCAAAAAATAGATTTGTTTTGTGTTTTAAAAGCAAACCCAGATTATCTCTATGATATATTTTTAAACAGTTTATACTAATATAACGTGAGTAATGGTATTTCTATGTGTCATTGACACATAGAAACACGAATTACATGTGTACGTTGTCTGTGTAGCCTGACATACGTAGCAAACAAAATCTGAGTTTAACACGTTCAGTCGCCTAAACCTCAACCAAAAAAATGTTAATATAATCTGACCACAGAAACCTAGCGCCATCTGGTAACAGAAGATTAAGCGACGGTTCAAAGTTTAAAATGTCAGACTACAAAACTGACCAACAGT
Organism: Physella acuta; assembly: GCF_028476545.2. Classification (NCBI taxonomy): domain Eukaryota; kingdom Metazoa; phylum Mollusca; class Gastropoda; family Physidae; genus Physella; species Physella acuta. The sequence goes on from NW_026732035.1 coordinate 167,860, forward strand.
TACGACATGAACAGCAGTTTGACCCTAGCTGTAACTTGAATAATACATAACAGCCTACCCTAGTGCTAAAACAATAATAATAATAGCAAAGCTGTAAAAAACGGTAAAAAACGTTTTATTTTTTAAAGTAGCCTACGGGTTATTCCCCCTTAACACTGTAACAAAAAAGATGATTTAGTCTTGCGTTAAATAAATGGAAATGGTAGCTGAATAAAGAAAACAAAGACATAGCTAAACAATGCGTCTCAGACGGCCAAATCGTAGCATTTAAAGTACTTGACTGGGATATAAAAACGAAGCGGGGAAACTAAAAATGTAGGGCAATTTTGCTGGGACACGCAGGACGAAACAATAAAAAAAAGGGACAATTGTTGTCTTTTCCATTTTAAAGAACATAGGATACTTATTTCTGACGTGATCGGGTTTTGAAAAAAAAATCTATTTTTTTTTTATTAAAACAAGTTACTACATCTCACATGTGTGAGTGCATTAGTCTGTTTTATTTAATGTATGCCATATTATTTCTTAACCCTGAGGTGGTCAAAAGAATATGAAACATCAAATATTTGTATACGTAATGGTTTCTAGTGTTATGTTTATTTTTTATGTCTTTTAGTATTTATATTATAAATTTTAAATACTTTTTCCTTTTTATACTTTGTCATTCTTTAGTATGTATTTTTTTTAATAATTAAGAGAAGTAATTGCTTTTAATTGTTTAGTACAAATCTATTACAATGAGCTTATGATCACCCTTATTTGACTATTTAAAAATGGAAATAAGTCATGGAAGTTGTTTAAACGTCTGCCTATCTTTCACAATTGTTTAAAAACAAAGGGAAAAAGTATAATTATACAAGAGCGTGGGATGGTGTCTATAGAATAAAGATAATCCAACCGCAGCTACAGTAATCTTTTTACAAAACAACCATCAAGTCAAAAATGGAAGCAAATTTTTAAAAATGTAACTAAAATTTTTTTTTATTATGGTCGGCTGTGGGCCCCTAAATGGTGTGGACCCCCCCCCCCCCCACGCATTGCGGGGTCTGGCGGCACTGTAGTTCCGCCCCTGACTATTGGAGAGAATTCTACCAACGTTATTGTAAAAAAAAAATTACAAGATTTATTTTTACCTAGATCACAACAATTAATGAGCATACATGAGATTCGTGCCTAAAAATTGTAAGTTAACATTTAAATTTTTTTAGCAAATAAGACAAAACAAAAACAGTTCAAGGATCAATCCACGAGTTTTAATCAAATATAAATTGATCTCTACGAAAAAAAAGCCCCTTTCCATCACAATCCTCCCAGAAACAGTAATCGTGTGCGTGAAACAATGTGACCAAGCTTTTCAGCTTTCCCCCGTCTGGTGTAAGAAATACATTTCACGGCGGTAATTCTAACGACCGCGCGAATGAAAGAACGTCGCGGGCTGTAGCATAAAGTGTCCACTCTAGACCGGTGGAGATGTAGATGGTGCTGTTTCAAGGAGCAGCTGGGAGCATCTCAATCACCACAAGTGGATTCAAGTTGGCAAGTTTTATATATATTCTGCCGTGTGTTTTGTCAAAGTTGTTTTTTTTTTAAATTAATTGCATTTTTTTTCCGTTTAAAATATATTAGATCGTAATTCTTATGGAATGAAACATCGCTTATGAAAAAGAAGAATTATTCACTATTGCTGGACTTTCCGAGTGATGATGTAATATATTTTAGATAGATACTGTGAATGTTGTATAGGCCTATACTATTTTACGAGTTTTGCTTTAGTGTGTGTGTATGTATTATACTTTGAGTTACAAAACAAAAAAACTCTCCACTTTGATATTCGCCTATTGCTTTTAAAATGTGTCGTGATTATTAAAACAAAAACACCAAATTACCCTACGTCTTAAATGCCATGTATGTCTCTAGCTAATTAATAAACAATAAAAACACACAAAGATATGCCGAACCCTCTAAACAAGTTTTATGTCAGAACACAACAGAGATGGAAGATATTGATTTTGTCATTAGCTCTCACAAACAGAGGTTACGTCCCCCGGGGAATTGTCTCCCTTGCTGAGCGTACAACAAAAATTAAATCATTAAAATATCTTGAAACAAAAAGTGAAACTAAAGCTCTTGAATATTATCTTTGTTAAAGTATAGTCAACGTGTAAGGTAAATAAGTTATAAAAGTATACAGTTTTTCGGCTTGTTTGTAGCTTATGTTATGTAGCATATACACAAGATTTGGTTACTCAATTCGCTTAATAAAAAACGTATATTTTGATTACTATTGGACGAATATATAAAAGCAGAAGATTGACACATTTAATTAGATCATGTAGATGCCATACTTTTCTCACACAATGCCATATAATGTACGGCATGTTTAGGACTAACTACAACTATTTGCACCGCTTGAAATATCAGATATCTACGTTCTCTGAATTGATGGCTCATTAAAAAGAATTACTTGAAATATAAACTCCACTATATAATTTACCAACTACCTAGTGACAGATCTAAAATTTAAGTAATTGTCTCATATCATCAGTTTCAAGTATATCCTAGCTCAGGTAATTTATAACAATCATGTTTATTTCTTTTCAAAAATACATTAATTGGCAGGTACATCTCCATGTTTTGAGAACAATACGTTTATCTTTTTCAGTTTTTTTTCTAGTTCATGGTTAATGTATGAAGATGCTTAGTTACTAAAATTCCATAATTCCCAAAAATATGTGTCACTTGCAATTCATTGGTAAGAAAAGTATTAACTTAATCTTCACAAGAAATCGCTAGTTCTAAAGCGGAGCTTTACTTTTACTACAAAATAAAGGGGGGGGGGGGGGGAGAGAAATTTGCAAATGTTACGTTAGCTTTATCTTGTTTTATTCCATTGTAATTAATCAAATATCAAGCAGTTTTTCTTTCAGACTTTTTTTCTCTGTGGTGTTTCAAACTTTCAGGGGGTGGGGGGGGGGGGGGCATACAAAAGTTTCCTGGATAGCACTGGTAAAAGCATATATTAACTACATACATGTATTTCGTTAAGGGTTTGGGGGAGGGGGGTGTGGAGGTGGGGGTGACGATAGACGTGCCTCGGGTTGGGGGGGGGGGGCGATAGACGTGCCTCGGCTTGCGGGGGGGGGGGCTGTCCCCCACATAAAACACTCTGATCGGCTTCTAAAATTACCCCAATGCCAAAAAAAAAATATCGCCCCTAGCATTGTTTGAAATCTAATATTCTGTGTAATACGAAAATAAAAAATAAAAAGGTTATTTTTACGAACTCCTTTTACATGAAGCTACCGGAAGAAAATTCGTGAAACGTAATTATTTACTTTGGGAGAGGATGATTATCCATTAAATCATTAATTATCCACTGTCGACGTCTCGTGAACAACATTATACATCTAAATGTAATTACCTACAGTTTACATTATACGCTTTAAAAATATAATAGTACCAGTTTACAGTGAACCTTTACAAAACCGTTTCTGCAGTGGCATGTAATTGAAACATTTTCACCGTGCGCGTTATATTTAAACAAGCCCAATAATAGAAAACGTAATGGATCGCCTGCGAATAACGTTGCCGTCTGGAGGCGGTATGTGGCGATGAACTCCACAGGGACTAACTATTGTGTTTGGTCGTTGATTCAGGTCGTGTCATGAAACTCAAGAGTCCATTCAAACATGCTTGTCGCTAAATACAATTCGAAATTAAAATAACACCGCATTGAAATAATGCAATTGAACTTTAAACACGAGGTACAAAAACATGTTTGTGTTCTGTTTTAGTGTGAGTTAAAGGACACGAGATAGAGGCGAGGCTAAATATATGATGTTTGAAGCAAGTAAAGCTTTAAAGACAAATGTCTTTATTCATGTTTGTGACTTGACTAATCATTTGTGATAACATTTTCTTTTTATTCAATAATGGAAAAAAGTAGGCACAGTGTGTTGAAATAACAAACAAAACTAATATTTCTTGAAGCCAAAGACAAATAGATTACTTCTGGCATTGAGTCTTAATCGATAGGCCAACCCTGCCAAATGCAGTAGATAATAGCGACAATTTATCTTTGTGCTTGTCTTGAATGATTATAAATGTGAGATCAACCATAGGATGCCTATTTTTACTTTTATAAATTCAAAATAACATTTCTAATGCTTTATGTTTACAGATACACTAAAAGAACAGACCTTCTTTAGACCTGTGCTAAATGTTAACAAGCAGTAACGTCAAAACGGTTGCCATTTTCTTAAAATAAATCAAGGTATGCACATGTGGCGTAATATTTTCAGTTCGCCTCTACATCTTGCCAGTACTGCTCACAGCGATTAAAACTAAACATTATTTGGAGTATTAATATTTAGAATTTTTTTTAAAATACAGTGTTGGATTCATAACTACGAATATGAAAACGAATTCATTCATGTAGAAAAGTAGCATCAGAAAAATAATGTATATAATAGAACGCTGTAACTATATTACACGTAAAAATTACATCAGCTGAGAGATTTAAAAAATCGAAATGTTGACCAACGAAACAGAAGAGTTCTTCCCCCCTCCGTTCACTTCACATGAAGCGTTTTTGGTCTACATAAAAGTTCGTGATGGACAGACAACAGCCGTCCCGTACATCTGTGGAATCGGATTCGTGACAAACCTGGTATCGTTGATTGTATTCGTACAACCTAACCTCAGACGATCCTCATGTGGCGTCTACCTGGCGTCTAAATCCGTGTCTGACCTAGTTTTTCTGCTGACTGTGTTGATCGTCTGGTTGACCCGAGTGGACATCAAGATATTTTTCACTTCCGGTGTGTGCCAGACTGTCATCTTCTGCTCCTACTTATCCTCCTTCGTGTCTATCTGGCTGGCTGTCGTGCTGACTGTTGAAAACCTGCTCTGTGTCGTCAAACCCTGGTTCGTCAAAAGATCATGTAACGCCATTTCCGCTTTGGTCCTCACCGCATCCATACTTATATTTGGAATCGGGATTTACCAATTTTCTATATGGAACAACGGAATCGGGAATTTTTACGAAAAACCGCAAGAAACAGCGACATCTATGAAAGCCACGGAAGGAAATTTGTCTCAGGTTTTTGATCAACATTCTCTTCAAAGCGACAAATTCTCGACCATTAACCAAACACTTTTCTTAAACACTGAGTTTGATATATCTAACTTTACCAATACAACCAACACCACAGAGGAGCTTTATCAAGCGATATGTACCCATTTTGAAATCTACGCTGATATTATTCTAACTATGACATACATTGATACGTTAATAACCATTGTTGTCCCTATTGTTATTCTTGCTGTAACTAACGCCGCCATCGCCATCATCGCCTGCCGCACCTCCAGAAGAACGAGAGCACGCACCAGAGCGTCCACCAGCACACAGGGATCAACTGGTGCTCCATTGGTCAAGTCCCGTTCATCGGCCGCAGCCATGGAAACTAAAGCTTGTAAATTTTTGTTTATGGTATCCATGACGATCCTCATTTTCCACACACCAAGTCACGTGATACGACTGACGACGCTCTTCTCCTTTGGATGGCTGGAGGTCGTCCTTCAGAGACTCTTCGAGACGTTGCTCTACCTTCATTACGTCATCAACTTTTTTGTTTACATTATCTTTGGCGATAACTTCAGACAGGTTTTTATCTCACTTTGTAAGGGTAAAATAAGGTAACAATATGAGTTTTACTTACGTAAGTAGGCTTATGTATATAAATATGTATATTTCTATATTAACACAAATGTATAATGCTTTTATATATGAAGCGTACGAGAGGGCGTGTGTAGTAAAAAAAGTAAAGTATTCCTTTAAAACTTTCTGCCCGTGGGGTAGATGAAGTAGAGCTCACCTGTTTTAGTGACCTCGGCATTAGAAAAAAATGGTTTTGTCTAACACTATGCTCATCCGCCTTTACTTTCCTATATCCGAACTCGTGACTTTTCGATTAGCAGTCGAAAGCTCTATAATTCAAGCGCACCATCCATTGGCTTTGAGTGTGCTTTAGATGTATCCGTATAACCAAAATTTCGGATTTCGCTCATTGCATAAATCTATATAGCCACCACTGCTTACTTTTACAAATATTTGTCAACAGATAATAACCGCATGGCCCCCATTCGTTATTTTAGATTTACTCAATTTATATTACATACTCTTTATAGGATTGTAGGATGATAAAATTTGATTATACTATTTATATGAAGAATGTTTTATTTTTTAATAAGAATTAAATTGAAAATAAAGGGTATTTAAAATTTTACAAGCCCATGTTCTACTTCTAGATCGAAAAAAAAACAACATACAAATAAAATAAATTATTAACCTTTGTGAACTACTTGTATGTACTATATAATTATTTGTGCTGGCGGTCTCATTCATTCAGTCTTCTTGTAAAGCCGATGGTTAGATTATCTTCTTACATATTAATAAGCACTCCATAAAATTGGTGAATATTGTATCTTACTAGCTTCTTAAATACGATACAGAAAAGTCATCAAATCTTAATTTATTCCAATTTGATAAAGGAAAGTCTTCAAACCTTAATTTAATCCAAATAAACTTGCACATTCTGACTTACACACAAACGCTGAAAGAGCCTAAAACAAACTCCGAGCTTCAACAAGTGTAAAAGGATTGATGCGAGATTGCACCATTAGTGTTTCATTTGAAGTAAACATAAATTTTATTATCTGCCTAATCTAGTTTCCCAAGTTTTATTATGTTTGAAAGTTTTTAAGCCCATTATAGCATCGGCCTATATAAGAAATAAACCGGAAGTGATCTCCCCTAAACTTTCTCGAGTATTCTCATATAGCTCGGAATATACACATGATTTTTAATTACTTAAACTTTTAAAAATAGAATAAAATCTCGTAGAAAAAAAGAATTGCGCACCAAACAAACGCCAAAACAAAATGTGCATAATAGTGCGCAATATTATTAGTACTCTATAAATTTACATGCGTTATTTGAGAAATCGGAAATAGCGTAAATTAGTACTTCCGGTCAACGGAAATTACTCAAATTTTAACAGAAGGTAGAGAATTAGATCTTTTACTTACATGTGAAATTTCATTTATCTATCTGAAATAGTACTCAAGTTATAGGCTTTTGAAAAATTCAAAGTAGAAAAAGTACCACTTCCGTTTATTGGAAAATGCTCAAAAGTTTATACGGATCAACGATTTTGATAAAATACTTATATATGAAATTTCATCAACCTAGCTGTAACGGTACTCAAGTTAACGTGTTTACACACAGACAGACAAACAGACAGACAGACACACACACAGAGACATACGGACAAGATTGCAAAATTATGTTTTTCCGTATCAGTGAGGTGTAAAACGTCGAGATTTGTAAAAATCTCTATTTTTTTTTCTGCACGATTACAAGACTTTCTCTATACTTTGTATATACGAGAAAGTAAAAACTGATATTGTTCTCTGATCAATGTGTTGGATAATGCTAATGAAATCTTTGATTAAATGTGATTGTGTTGATGTGATATGATTAAAAGTGATTGGTTCATTTTAAAAACAAGTGGCGTTTTCTAAAATATATTGTTGAATATCGTTTTATGTTAGTGAAAATAATGGGAAAATGGCGCTGTTTAGATATTTTAAATTACAAAATATGTTGTGAATGTAAACTTTAGGAGGAATAGAATACAAGTTTTTAATGCCTAATATAAAACAGTTTTTAAATCTGATTTTGTGATTAGTAGGCTACAAATAGGCCTATTTATTTAATTTTGTTTAACTTTTACGGCGCTCGATATTTTGGAATCTCTAGAATTATACGCATATTTGTAAATAATCGTTTACATCTACAACTAGTAGTTTTTAGAAAACTCGATCTCTATGTAAAAAGCGCACACGGTTTTAATCTGTAATCCATATATATATATATATATATATATATATATATATATATATATATATATATATATATATATATATATATATATATATATATAAATATATATATAAATATATATATATATAAGTAAAGATATCCAATAGATAATAAAGTGAATTCCGGTTTTCTTTATTGTTTAAATAGTAGTGCATTATTATATAATTAAAGAAAATCATTTATTTTCTCAATTTTAGTGCATCCTAATATATAAAACGCCATGTGCGCTCTTCTCTCTCTCTCTCTCTCTCTCTCTCTCTCTGTCTGTCCGCAAAATATTTTCGCCGGACATCACGTCAGAAACGGCAGCGATATATGGAGAACTTTATACGGACTTTTGTTGAAAATAATATGTTAGATGTTTTAAATGTATAACCACAATTTTATTTAAAGAAGAAAAATAAAAATTAAAGGCGTATTCGAATGTAGAGATACAGTATTATTTATGCAACCGGAAAAGCATTAATATATGTGAAAAAGAAAGCATAAAACTGTGACGTCACTATTGCTTATACATTAACTAATGACGTCATCCGCCGTGTTTAGAATAAAAAGAAATGAACTATTTCATTCAAATTTTATTTAGATCTACGTACACTATGAAATGTATACAATACAATTTTTCCGGCCTAAACTCATAAAATTTATTTTATGTATTTGGATTCTAGATCTAGAGATTCTATATCTAGACTAAATCTAAATCTAAATCTACGCAATATGAATAACTAGATCTAGACGTAGACGCTAAGATCTAGATTTAGACTCTAACTTCTCTAAAATCGATTCCAAAAATAAATTTCTATATTAGGACTAAACTATTTCAAGACTTATTTATTTTATACAAAATCTTTGTTTGGAACTGGCCAATTTGGGATAAAAAAAATTAATTTGAAAGAATAGGCATATTCGCGTAAGTTAAGATTTTAAAATACGTGTTTCATTCTCCGTATTTTATAAGGTGCCTGAATAGCGAAGATGTTAGTGTACATTAAACCATGCAGGTGGTGCGGGTTCGAGACAGACCAAGTCAACTTGGTTAATGTATTCTTTTTTATTATGCTCGGGCAAAACTTAAAAAAATTCTTTTAGGAATCTAGATCTAGATCTAGATTGTCGGGTGTCCGATAGAGCACTTCCCGGCGCCGCAGGCGCTTCAAATTTGGCAGGATCTTGCCTTGGGGCGACAGAACACGGTTGGCCGAAAAGTCTATGATGAGGGGGTCAAAACTGACCTCGACTGACCGGTACCTTATATGAGCTATAAATCGAAAAAAAATGTCCACGGAGGAACCTCTTCATAACTCTTGAGGTCGTAGACCGACCGTCAGGCGAATTAATTAAGCATTCAAATTCTCAATGTTTTCGAAAGCCTAAGCAAAGCTGGGCAGCATGCCTAGTTATTTCATAAAAGCTTGTAAATAAAACGTTTTCGGGCAATTTTTTATTTTTCAATAATTTTCCACCTTTTAATAATTCTTTGAAAATGAAGTTAACACTGGATCTTTACGGATCTCGAAAGACATTTGTCTGCCCCTTCTTCGTTGTTCACTCTATACGGCTAGCTTATCGCACGATCGCTAGTATTTTATTTTGTTATCTCCCCTTTTATTATTGAATTTAGTTAAAACCCGACAAGCAGATTGCGATTTCCATAATACAGTTATCTGCCCCTTCTACGTAGTCAACTCTTAGGCTACCAACCATAACCTAACAACATTCAACGTGAACCACAGCTCAGCTCATCGGATGGTCGCGTCTAGCTCCCCATCTGTTATTGAACATAGAATCTAGTAATCTATTTAGTGATTGTTAGCATGTATCCTCTTAGTTTCGAAACCGTTTCATTAGAGTGTAATGACTAACCCAATGTCTAGTTAGATTAAAACATAAATATTCATGCATTGACATTAAATAAGAAGGTATATGGAAAATGCATTAGAATTTGGTCAAAATTGCGTTACAAGATTAGCCACAACCCAAAAACAAACAAACGGACGTTGCGAACTTAATAAAAGCTTTGCAAAAACGAAATAATTAAACTGATGAAATAAAAACTTATATTAAAAATTGTCAAGCCTATAAAAACATAATCAGATTAAGTTAACTGAAGTAGAGGATTTAAAGGTTGTCGGGTCATTTTTCAGCAGAAAAATGGAGGTTATTTTTCTTTACAACGAGAAATGAGGGTTTTGTGGGGTGGGGGTTAGTGGGGGCGAGGGAGACACTTGGGGTGAGAGACAATGTGCGGTTTACCGTGGGTGTCAGACGGTTGGTGGGTGTGGGGTTGTAGGATGTGTGGGGTGGATATTATGGTGGCTTTTCTTTGTGAAGATCACTGACCGTATTTAAATGTATAACGTGGGTAGTCTAATCTCTTATTCACAACAAAAAAGATATACTATTTTAAATTTTATTGTCTCAAAGGTAAAATAATATGGTTTTGAAAATATTAGCATTCGGTAGTAGGGCCTATTACTTACTAAAAAGATACCAGTAAACAATGAACAGAGAAACTAAGTCCTATCAGACATATTAAAAGTTGAATTATTTTCTAGGACACACATTTACCAGTAAACAGGGGATTACATTATATCTACAAATTGAAAATTCAATCTGCAAATGTTGCCCATGTAAAATGGACTTCACAATCAAACGTTTGAAAAAACAAAATGTGGGTTTTACATGTCTGCGACAAGAAATCATTTTACATCAGTGGAGTGTTTTGTCAAAGGGTTACGAACCGTCTGGTCTACTTTGTGTAGGCGATAGACGGAATTACAGGTGATCATTCTGAGATGTTGTCCACGTCCGTCTTTAAAGTTACGTGAGTGCAGGGGTGGGAGATGAGGCCTGTCTTTGGATTAGAAATGTAGGTTGGAAGACTGGTCTGGACAGTCACGTTACATGGTGGGATGGGGTATGGGTGAGAGGATATTTTAGATGACTTGGTGGTGCGGGAAAACATACATCCGTCTTTATGTATAAACAATCTTTCTGCGTTGAAGTTTAATCTCTTATTGCATGATTTTAAGTAACTCTAATTGCCAGTTATGTGCGTGTATTAAATTAACGATAAGTTTCCAAATGTTACAAACGGAAAGTGTAATAATTTGCAATTGTTTTAGAATAACTATGGATTTCTAACATTATGTCCAGGAATCGATTCGATTTCTAAATACGTTTTGCGAAATAAGTAAATAATAAATTATTCCAACTTTAGCTGCTACAAGTGGGAATGAAGCTGCTGAAGTTGACATAATTTAATTGAATTTAGTTCACCAGGTCAAAACGTGTCGTTCCTGAAGCAGACGACCATTAAAAGAATCTTATAACGAGGCTAATCTTGTCTGCTTTTTGTTTGTCGAATCGATCTGTTGGCTTGAAACAAATTCAGGAAAGTTGTCTGTCGAATGTGTACAATGCAACAACGACGAGAATCTAACCTTTGTGCAAAAGGCAGTTATCATATCTTTTATCTACTGAATGTGTCCGATAAAAAAATACAATAAAAAAATTCTCTCAAAAACGATTTTTTAAAATCACAAACTTGTCTATCATTTCTAGAACCCAATGCAACTGAATGTAACTCCCGAACTTCAGTGTTGTATACATAATTATAAACGCGAACGTTTATATGAGCTTACCCTTGCTTTATTCGAAAACTCAACACGAATTTTAGTTTTCGGAGAACGTCATAAAAAAGAACTCATTAGGAACAATTAGCCACAAATGCTTTGATCTGTAGGATCTTAGTTCTTATCTATCTATATACATAAAAAGCAGAGTATGTGTGTGTCTGTCTTTTATGCATTGCTACACCTTTTGTCTGATCTCCATGAAACTTTGGGGAGGTGTTGGGAATACTCCTAGGGAGGTTTCTACGATATAGAAAATTTTAAGTTCGCAGGTGTGGTACCCCTACAAGTCGCAGTTCGATTTTTTTTTATATACGGTTTATAAAAAATTAAGGGGGAAGGCTCCGGTAAAAAAAAACTTTTTTAATACTCGTTAGAAAACAGTTATTTCTATACAGCTTTATTAAGATACATCCGCATATGCATTTCCACTAAAAATAAACCGGGAGTGATCTCCCCTAAACTTTCTCGAATATTTTTATATAAAATAACAGGGGATGGGAACTCGGGCTATAGACATGATTTTTAATCCATTTTAAATACTTAAAGTTTTAAAAATAGAATAAAATCTCGTAGACAAATTAATTGCACACCAAGTGAACGCGAAATAAAAAAGCGCATAATAGTGCGCAATATTATTAGTACTTTTAAAATTTACATTAGTTTTTTGAGAAATCGGAAGTAGCGTAAATTACTACTTCCGGTCATCGGAAATTACTCAAAATTTAACAGAAGGTAGAAAATTAGATCTTTTACTCACATGTGAAATTTTATTTATCTATCTGAAATAGTGCTCAAGTTATAGGCTTTTAAAAAATTCAAAGTAAAAAAAGTACCACTTCCGGTTATCGGAAATCGCTCAAAAGTTGATACGGATCTACGATTTTGATAAAATACTTATATATGAAATTTCATCAACCTAGCTGTAACGGTACTCAAGTAATCGTGTTTACACACGGACAGACACACAGACACACACACACACAGACATACGGACAAGATTGCAAAATTATGTTTTTCCGTATCAGTGAGGTGTAAAACGTCGAGATTTGTAAAAATCTCGATTTTTTTTTTTGCACGATTACAATACTTTCTCTATACTACGTATATACGAGAAAGTAAAAATTGGTGAAAAAATCTTGGTAACTATGACAACGGCGGCCATCTTGAAAAATTAACCCCTTCGTAGGTTTTCCACCATTCATAAAATATTACATTTTAAACCCAATAAACAATTAATTCATAATCTTCCTCCATATTTTGGGGTAATCAGCTAAACATTTTAAGTGCATATCTTCAAACTAATTTTTTATGAATTTTCAAAATTTGTGTCCGTTCAAAACACTTAACTTTGGGGAATTTTGGGGCATTAAAACTAGTGTTTTGAACGGACACAAATTTTGAAAATTCATAAAAAATTAGTTTGAAGATATGCACTTAAAATTTTTAGCTGATTACCCCAAAATATGGAAGAAGATTATGAATTGATTGTTTATTGGGCTTAAAATGTAATATTTTATGAATGGTGGAAAACCTACGAAGGGGTTAATTTTTCAAGATGGCCGCCGTTGTCATAGTTACCAAGATTTTTTCACCAATTTTTTTTAGTGGAAATGCATTTGCGGATGTATCTTAATAAAGCTGTATAGAAATAACTGTTTTCTAACGAGTATTAAAAAAGTTTTTTTTACCGGAGCCTTCCCCCTTAAAGTCGGATGCGGTTGGACACCGTTCATACGAGTGTCATGAAACTTTGTGGAGCTGATGAGAATACTCCAGAGAAGGTATCTGCGAAAAAATATTCTTTCAATATCGCAAGTAGTGATATAAACTACTAGCCATTGGTGACCGTTTCACGTGAATTATAGGTCTTTATATTTTTAATGTTATACTCGTTTGAGAAAAATACTACACGTTGAATGATTTTAGTGACAAAGCAAATAAATAGCTAATGGTTAAAAGTCCGAAACATTTAAATAACATAGGCCACCAATACCTAATATAAAAAGTTAAAACTAAATTAAATACATTATCCGTCAACACAGCGCCATATAAAATGCACACAAAGATTAAGAGACTAAAATGTTTCCGTTAAAACTCGGCTGTTCAGTGGTATTTATGTTGTTTTTAGAGTAGTTTGTATTAGTTTAGGCCTAGAAAATTGTATACATTTTCATAGCGTACGTCTTGATAAGTAGATCTATATTTCTAAATCAAATACTATTGTTACCGTTATTGAATAAATTGAATAAATTAAATTGAATAAACCCAATTAATTTCGACAATTTCTTCATATTCTAAAATTAAAAGATGACGCCATTTGTGTTGTGTACTTTCCTTGGTTAAAACTTGTGACATGTGACGTCATTGTTATTTGAGCTCTTGTCGCAACCATAAACTATTTACCGGTTGCATAATTAAAAATGTGTTTCTACATTCGAATGTGACTTTTTTTATTCTTTAATTAAATTTTAATTTACACATTTAATACATCCAACAGATTATTTTTTTTAAAAGTACGTATCTTTGAGTTCTCCATATATCGCTGAAGATACTGATCACATAGCCTCGGTAAATTTTACGGACAGAGAGAGAAGTGCGCACATGCTCTATTATATATAAGGATACATGCGTCTTAAATTTTGTGGTATCTATGAGCGTTATTTTTTTTCAATTTTTTTTTTCAAATTTTGCTTTTGACGATGAACAAAAATGAATGTAAAAACAAAATTATTTAATCTTAGAAATACGTTTGCTTATTGATCTATACATCAAACTCTGCTTAAAAAAGACCTGCATTAGCCACCGAAAAATGTTTTAGAAATTTAGATTGATTCTAAATTAACAAATGTAGGACCATTTCATCAAGGCTTGAAACGTTTTATATCTTTTCAACTCTAAATCACCTAGTCTTTTATCTTAAGCGAATCACAGGGAGTGAAAGGCTATAGAGTACTTTGTTAACTATCACAGACTCGCGTGATTAAATCACTAATTACAACTCGGCTAAAAGGAAACAAAAGAGTTCAGAGAAAGAAAAAAGATTTAAACAATCATCGGGTTTCCCGATAAGGTTTTTATTTTATTTAATGACACAAAAAAGTTCAAAATTCTTCAGACAAGAAGAGAATACTTAAACTTAAAAGCCAGCAATGAAAGCAAGGTAGAATTTTTTTTCGTGTACTCTGAGAAGTTTCGAGAATAACAGATCCGATTATGTTGGAAAAAATCGGCTGTCTATGAATGTGGCTCAGACATCGATCTTTACATGACTTACGGTTGATGTTACAATAAGCTATCAATTTGTACATAACTTACTGTCTAAGTGATAAAGTACATGGCTTACTTGATTTACTAGTCAATATATAAAGGACCCGTCTCTCTATCGATTGGGGACGTACATGTTTACCAGACCATCCGCAGGTGACTCATGAGTCACATGTACATCTACAGGTGATTCATGCGTTTCACCTGTTCTGCTTATAAATGCCACACGTGCCTAGCCTGTCCATATATAGATGATTCACGAGTCTAGCGTGTTTATTTGTAGACACTCCACGTGTCTCACCTCTCCTGCTATCGAAGACTCACGTGTCTCATCAGTACATCTGTAGCTGACGAACATGTCTGACCTTTCCTTGCTAAAGATGACGCACGCGTGTCACCTGTCCACCTACAAGTGACTCACCTGTTTCAGATATCTAATTTAAAGTGCCAGAGATTGGATATTTTAACTCTAGGATTTGAAAAAAAAATGTAAATTGATACATTTTTTGTAAAATGGAAATTTAATTAAAAATCAATCTCGCTTAGAAGAGTGTTAATTATTTTTTGACGTACAACTCTTAATGCACGTCAAAATGTGTATTAATATTTATAACTAATTCAATCTTTAATTAAACAATTTATTATCTCTGATATTTTTTTTTAATGACTGGTACGTTGTGGGTGTTGTAATGGTGCAGTTCCCATTTTTATAATAGCAGATGAATCAGATAGCTTACAATGTTGACAAAACGTCCCACTATTTCTCGTTTTGTCTTTCTTTCCTACAATTTGAGAACTTGCTGAAAGTGAAACTCTTTATCATGTTAAACAGTTCTATAAATAATATATGCATTTTATTATATCTCTGTGTAGAACTTGGGTACTGAACTTAAATCTGTTGGTAAATTTATCCTAACCTATACCTAAAACAATGCCACAGTGATTAATCAACGGGTTTTTTATTTTAAAATTGTTTATGGAAAGGTAAGAAACATTTGAAAGTAATCTAAAAAATATACAAGAAACAGGTCACTTTAAAATAAAATATGGCTTGCAATGCAAACTTGTAAAGAAATCGAAGTTTTAATGCAAAAATATATTAAAAAGCGAACGACCCCCCCCCCCCCCCCTCCCTCGATATTTTGTGAGGTCGTAGAAAAACGCCAATGGATGTCAGAAAAAACTCGCCATATCTGAGAAAAATCTGTAAATTGGTCAAAACTGACCATTCGTAATTATTGTAATTTATGCGAAAAGCAGGGCACGTTTAACAAAGATAGTTTAGGATACTTAATCTCTCGACATCTGGCTAATTTCTGGCATGCACCTCCTTCCATAGATGGCTAGGCCGTATGGAAACAGTGTCGGTCAGACTCTAAACCCACGAAGTGAGCTAAAAAATGACCAAGAGTGAAATTATCCTTATATGAGCTTTATATCGAAAAAAAATTTTTGCGGTCTTAGACCCACTTGCCCGTCGGAAAAGAACACTTTTTGGCCGTTCGATTTATCCAGATGCCGTATTTTCTTACATAAGCATAGCAATGGTTTCTGAAAAAAGTAAACAAAGACTACGTCATTCTGTTCAATTACAAAGGGGGTAGCTTTCTAATGTAATTATTTTTTAATCACTTTTACACTTTAAAAAAATACACAAAATGACAAAATAATGCATTCGTTTAAGTAAAAATGTCGTTATACAGTAAGGTAATTATCCTAATTAAATTGCAGAAATTAACTTTGAACATTAATGTTACATAATCTTTAATTTATACCATCGTGGAAGCCTCTGTAGTTCTAATTACCTTGCGAATAATAAGTATACAAATATATCAGCAGCTTTTTCTAACATTAAGTTACTGTTTAAACTCCATATAACAGCCAATCGCAAATTAATTAATCATTCAAATTCTCGAATGTTTTTCTTCTAATAAACCTAAACGAAGACGAGGACATAAAATGTCGTATCAGCAAGGCTAGATTTGCCTTCAACTCACTGCACCCGATGTGGAGGTCCACGGCCCTGTCACTCCGGAGCAAAATTGGGATTTTCAACACAAATGTTAAGGCAGTGCTGCTCTATGGCTCGGAGACTTGGAGGGTTACAAAGGCAGATATAGATAGGCTACAGTCGTTCACAAACAAAAGCTTACGACCTATACTTAAAATAACATGGCCAGACAAAGTATCAAACAAAGACCTGTGGTAAATTTTAAAGCAACAGCCAATAGAGAAAAATATCAAGGCCCTTAAATGGGGATGGATTAGACACACGCTAAGAAGAGAAGAAGAAAAGATTGCAAAACATGCTATGGACTGGAATCCCTAGGAATAAAGGAAGAGGCGAAAACAGATGGGCTCACATGGGCACAGATTAAGGGAGCAGCCCGAAACCGAGTCCGCTGGAAATGTGTAGTTGCAACCATTTGCTCCCCAGGGGCCAAAGAGGAACGATGATGAAGCGAAGCCAGGCAGTATGCCTTGTATATTCGTAATAACAATAAGGTTCCAACACTGATATCAGATAAAATTAATATAGGAAATAAATTTTTATGCGCCCTCCTGATGTTTCAAGTACTCACCCCCCTCCACCACCACCACCACCACCACCACCAGTACAAGGAAAATTAGAAACAAATATGAAAGAATTCCGCGGAGAATTGAATTACTTTAGTAATGCAATATTTTATTCCTTAAAGACGAGCGTTAATTATAAGACTCGTTAAATAATTAATTAGGGAGCAACCACTTTCATCAATGTAACTTGATTTCACTTTAATGAGATATTTGAAAAAAATAATCTTGTTTTCGAATAACGATGTACATATGTTGGGTGGAGTAAATTTCACTAGTACTCTGATGAGTACCTCACTCGAATTAGGGCAAGTAATGGCAGCTGGACATATTGTAGACCTTACTATTCCTTCATATACCGAGGTAACAGACATATGTGAACTCTACTTCACCCGTCTCACGGAATGCCAGGTTGGAACTTTAGATTATTTACAAATCAATTCGAGTACCACTACTTTATTAATATATTTTTTTAAAAATACATTTCAGACATAGATTTAATTTATAGCATGTACCACTATTGAGTAATATATTAATCGAAGATCTATCATGTCTTTGTAGCAGTGTTTAAAAGGGTTTACTATTATTTAGCGGATATTTACAAGAGTAAAGTGTTAGGTACTGTACATTGATTAAACCCTTAAAAGCGTTTTCGATTTACTTAAAGGAGGAGGGGGGGGGGGGTATACGAAGTATAGCTGTCTATTGGATCTTACTATTGATCTTCTAGTCAGTTAACAAGACAAATCAATGGGGTTAATATTTGTGATTTTCAAGCTAGCTGCTCTACAGTTTCAATAGTTAAATACAATTATTAATGATGCATCGATTGAGCAGTTAAATATTTCTAATGACGTCAATTAACTAGTTTTAAAAATGAGTAAGTACAACTAAGGAAGAACATTGGAAGAACTAAGGAATAACTAATTGTAGAGCCAATAGACATGTCGTTTTCTCATGTGTTTTTATCTCATGGAGTCATTGAACACATACAGGTTTTTTTGTGGGAAGTTTCAAAATAGAGAAAGGGTGGGAGCACAACCTGGAAAATTCGTCTTTGATACAAAACACAATCACCAACTACTTTACCAATCCATTCTTTGGTAAAGTCTATTAATTCAACCTGTTTCTCCAATTTTTTTCTAATCTCCCCCCCCCCCCACCCATCCTAATATATAAATCCCCACGTTCGCACATCTCTCTCTCTCTCTCTCTCTCTCTCTGTCTGTCCGCAAAATATTTTCGCCGGACATCACGTCAGAATCGGCAGCGATATATGTTGAAAATAATATGTTAGATGTTTTAAATGTATAACCACAATTTTAGTTAAAGAAGAAAAATAAAAATTAAAGGCGTATTCGAATGTAGAGAAACAGTATTATTTATGCAACCGGAAAAGCATTAATATATGTGAAAAAGAACGCATAAAACTGTGACGTCACTATTGCTTATACATTAACTAATGACGTCATCTGCCGTGTTTAGAATGAAAAGAAATGAACTATTTCATTCAAATTTGATTTAGATCTACGTACACTATGAAATGTATACAATACAATTTTTCCGGCCTAAACTCATAAAATTTATTTTATGTATTTGGATTCTAGATCTAGAGATTCTAGATCTAGACTAAATCTAAATCTAAATCTACGCAATAACTAGATCTAGACGTAGACGCTAAGATCTAGATTTAGACTCTAACTTCTCTAAAATCAATTCCAAAAATAAATTTCTATATTAGGACTAAACTATTTCAAGACTTATTTATTTTATACAAAATCTTTGTTTGGAACTGGCTAATTTGGGATAAAAAATTAATTTGAAAGAATAGGCATATTCGCGTAAGTTAAGATTTTAAAATACGTGTTTCATTCTCCGTATTTTATAAGGTGCCTAAATAGCGGAGATGTTAGTGTACATTAAACCACGCAGGTGGTGCGGGTTCGAGACACAGCAAGTCAACTTGGTTAATGTATTCTTTTTTTATTATGCTCGGGCTAAACTTAAAAAAAAAATTCTTTTAGGAATCTAGATCTAGATCTAGATTGTCGGGTGTCCGATAGGGCACTTCCCGGCGCCGCAGGCGCTTCAAATTTGGCATGATCTTGCCTTGGTGCGACAGAACACGGGGGCCGGTTGGCCGAAAAGTCTACGATGTGGGGGTCAAAACTGACCTCGACTGACCGGTACCTTATATGAGGTATAAATCGAAAAAAAATGTCCACGGAGGAACCTCTTCATAACTCTTGAGGTCGTAGACCAACCTTCGGGCGAATTAATTAAGCATTCAAATTCTCAATGTTTTCGAAAGCCTAAGCGAAGCTGGGCAGCATGCCTAGTTAATAAGGATTTGAGTATTGTTCCCATAACCTCACGTTCCCATCTTTCTCTCTCGTTCAGACAAGTTTCTCCATTACGGCTAACATTCCCCTAAGGGTCAAGAATGAAATGTCAAGCTTTAACGCCCACACTGAGCTAAACAATGTTACTGGAGCATGACATGAAATAAGGCTACTTAAACATATTTAGCTCAAGGAGGTTTCGGTTGTTTAGGTTAAACTAAGTACGTCACAGAAATGTTAAAATTAGTAAAACTACTTTTTACGCCATGGGTAGCCTATATATTTATTTCATTTCGGCTCGAAAATGCAACATAGATAAAATATTGTTTACTAAAATGGAATAACTGTTACAATAATTCTTTTCATAGTGCATAGATAATTTTTGTAAGGTTATATTGGAGGCGTTGGTGAATGTCATTATGAAAAGTGTGTGGAATATAGCTTTATATGAGGTGTGAGGTGTTGATGTATTGCTTTATTTGAGGTGTTGATGTATGGCTTTATTTGAGGTGTTGATGTATGATTTATTTCAGGTGTTGATGTATGGCTTTATTTAAGGTGTTGATGTATGATTTATTTGAGGTGTTGATGTATGATTTATTTGAGGTGTTGGTGTATGATTTATTTGAAGTGTTGATGTATGACTTTATTTGAGGTGTTGATGTATGATTTATTTGAGGTGTTGATGTATGATTTATTTGAGGTGTTGATGTATGACTTTATTTGAGGTGTTGATGTACGACTTTATTTGAGGTGTTGATGTATGATTTATTTGAGGTGTTGGTGTATGATTTATTTGAGGTGTTGGTGTATGATTTATTTGAGGTGTTGGTGTATGATTTATTTGAGGTGTTGGTGTATGATTTATTTGAGGTGTTGATGTATGACTTTATTTGAGGGGTTGATGTATGACTTTATTTGAGGTGTTGATGTATGACTTTATTTGAGGTGTTGATGTATGATTTATTTGAGGTGTTGATGTATGACTTTATTTGAGGTGTTGATGGATGACTTTATTTGAGGTGTTGATGTATGGCTTTATTTGATGTGTTGGTGTTTAGCTTTATAAAGTGTTGGTATACGCCATTATGAGAGGTGTTGTTGTATGGCGTTACTTGAGATGATGGTGTATGACTTTATAAAGTGTTGGTGTATAGATGTGTGGGATACATTGCTCTGTTGTTTTACCAGAGACTTTGGTGTGTGCGCCACAACTAGAGCTCAGGAAATTCATGAGGATGATATAACTTTAAAATTTACAAACTGCCATTGATACTTTAAAACAAAAAAAAAAAACAATCTCGTTTTTTTTTTAAAAAAGTATTTAAAAAAGTGAATAAGATAATTATATTTTTATTTAACAATGCTCATTATAAAACTGAAACGGGATACAAAATAAAAAAAATTAACCACAGCACTTCATCACTCTTGCAAAAATCCCCGATTCTGGCTACATCGACAAATAGCCAGTCCACACGAGATTCCCAGCCCAAATGTCACGCAATGCTGCGCTTTTTGTGATTAATCTAGGCTTTACAAGTATCATCCTTTCCTAATCGGTAACTAGCATTTGAAGTGTACACAAGAATAAAAGCCACATGCTGAGCTCTTCACCCATGTAAAGCTTGCATTATGAAATTAGTAATTAGACATTACTGAATGGCCTTAGAAATGTAGCTAATTCTCGTGGATGTTGAATGTGAATTAAAAGCCACCTGCATTAAATGAATTCGTGGGTTATTCTGAGTTTGAACATAATCTTGCACCAACACAAAAATACATGCATGTAAAAGGACATGATCAGAAGTTTAAACAGAACACACGTTAAAAATTCAAACACATTTTTTTCCTTCTCTGATGTTGATTGTGGATCCGCTCTGTTATCTTGCAATCTGAAAATAGCTCAATACTTTTTGAACTATGTTATCCATTTTGTTCTAAACAGCCGACATCAAATTACATATAATTATCGTTAATCAACTCATTAGCGTAGGGATGACATGAAGGAGGTGGTTGTTCCCCCTTGTAACATGTTTTTATTCTGTAAATATCAAACCCCAGTGTCGGCGCCTAGTGGTCGCCCTTGCCTACGTTAACCCTCTATCTTGACTACGTTAAGTTTGTAGATTTTGATTAATATAGCGTCTAGGCCCTATATATTTATAAGCACCCTCTAACGCACGAAGATCAACTGATAAAATTAAATTAGTGTCGTTAATATCATTGAATTAACAAACTAAATATGGCTTCATAATCCTTTACAATCTTGTTAAACCTATATTATGCCCCTTCCTATTCTCATTACCAGATCGTGTAGCTAGGAATCTGATTTTGTCTCTCTTGGTTTTCCCCAGGATAACGTGTGCTTTAATAATTTTGTAAAAACCGCACTCTAACAAGGCTTACAAAAGTAATTTAAAGCATTTCAGAGAAAAACATTAATTTTTCAATGCAGTGTATGCTTTAATGACATAATTAAAAATAAAGCGGCAGTGATCTCCCCTAAACTTTGTCCGAATATTCTGATATGACGCTATGGGGGATGGCAACTTGGGATATAGACATTCTTTTTTATCATGTTTTACATAAATAAACTTTTTTTTAAATTGCATAAAGTATTGTTATCTATTATACTACTAAAACTCAACTTTGTTTACATGTTTGAATATTTATTTGTTTGCCTGATCGAAAATTGTGATATGTTCGACTCTATCTGGAAAGCTGTAAAATGGTATGCAGGTAGAGAATAATTTTTTAATGCAGACAGACTGTTGATCACCAATTTATTCAAAGACGTTAATTAATTTATTGATTTATTCCTACGCAGAATAACCCATTTTTTTTTAAAATGTTAAAACCTTGACTAAACTTTGTGGGAATAGTGACGTCACAGGTTTTTGTTTACTCTTTAGTACAATAAAATGGCGGCGTCTATTGAAGAAAATTGTGTTCCCATTCAAAAGTTTAACGCGTTCTAAATCTAATTTTCTGTCGGTCATAACTTTAACAATACGTCCGTTTGCTGTATTTATTACGTTCCAACACTTATATCAATTTTCAACTGTCTTTTTCATTTAGTTTTACGATAAATTTCTCTAGATCTAAAGATCAGCTATCGAAGGAAATTTATGAATCTAGCCTAAATCTAGATCTAGCCTAGATGTAGGTCACTAGATTCAATGTAAATTCTACATCTAGAATCTATTTCAGGCCTTAATTATTTTATATAAATCTTTGTTTGGCTTATTTAAGATAAAATTTAATTTGAAAGTTAGTACTACTAGACTTATTTTTAGATCTAGATCTAGAATCTATACGCGTAAATCAAGTTGCATAAGGAGACACATAGTATAGTATAAAAATTCACTTGTGACGTCACGAGTAAATAGCTAAAATGGTAGCGTAGTCAGCTCTCATGCAGGAGGCACGGGTTCTAGACCAATATGTCAATGAAATTTTTTTTTTAATTTTTTTTTTTAGATGTGAATGATAACGTTGCCTATCTGAACTTGGCAAGATACAGGGCAGGTGAAGTAGAGTTCATCTGTTTCTTTGTCCTAAGCATATGAAAGGATAGTGTGGTCAGATACATGCCCGGCTGGAATTGTTTTTTAAACGATAAAAACATGTTGTCTGAGACTTGGCAGGACACTGGGCAGGTGAAGTAGAGTTGAGTAGGTCACCTGTGACGTCAGTTTATGAAGGGATAGTCCGAAATCGGTGTTTTCGGTGTTTTTAAATGATAAAAAACATATATTTGAATGTGGGGTCTGTTTTTTGTGACGATAAGTGACACTGCAGTAGCGTCCCGAGGAGGGGGGGGGGGACTGTAGGGGAGGGGAGGCGGGGGGTGGGGAGGGGAGGCGGGGGGTGGGGAGGGGAGGCGGGGGGTGGGGAGGTGAGGCGGGGGGGGGAAGGGGGGGTGGGGAGGTGGAGGGGGGAAGGGGGGGGGGGACATATGTTGGGGCGCCAAAATGGTTTGGAAAAATAAATTGATAGGTTGAGGGGGGTTCAAATCAAAAGTTTGAGTGGGGGGGGGGGGGGTGCACATCAAAAGTTTGAGGGGGGGGGGGGGGTTCAAATCGAAAACTTTGTCCCCGGGCGCCGGGAAGGGTCGCTATGCCTCTGAGTGACAGACGTGATGTTTTTTGATGGATGACCCCCGAAACCCACAGTTATCCAACGGATGACGGGTATTCTAGTAAAAAATAAATAAATCAGTTGACGTCACTATAAGTAAAGTCATTGTTCTGAAATGTTATAATTAAAGTGGTTTATCTACCAATGAATATATCAATAAAGTAATTAACTTCTTTAAATAAATTTTGTGATTAACAGTTTGGTCAAAAAGAACATTATTCTCTACCTAAAGAGATATTCTACAGCTCTACACGTAGTGTAGATTCTCTCCTGTAACAAAACAGGCATACAAAAAAAAATAAAAAAAAAAATATACAAACATGTTAACAATCTTGAGTATTAGTAGTATACTAGAATACCCGTCATCCGTTGGATAAATGTGGGTTTCGGGGGTCATCCATCAAAAAACATCACGTCTGTCACTCAGAGGCATAGCGACCCTTCCCGGCGCCCGGGGACAAACTTTTCGATTTGAACCCCCCCCCCCCCCCGCAAGATTTCGATTTGCAACCCCCCCCCCCCTCCCCCCCCTCAAACTTTTGATGTGCACCCCCCCCCCCCACTCAAACTTTTGATTTGAACCCCCCTCAACCTTTCAATTTATTTTTCCAAACCATTTTGGCGCCCCAACATATGTCCCCCCCCCCGCCCCCCCTCCACCTCCCACCTTTATCTTTTAAAAACACCGAAAACACCGATTTCGGACTATCCCTTCATATACTGACGTCACATGTGACCTACTCAACTCTACTTCACCTGCCCAGTGTCTCAGACAACATGTTTTTATCGTTTAAAAAACGATTCCAGCCGAGCATGTCTCTGACCACACTATACTTTCATATGCTTAGGACAAAGAAACAGATGAACTCTACTTCACCTGCCCTGTATCCTGCCAAGTTCAGATAGGCAACTTTATCATTCACATCTAAAAAAAAATTGAAAAAAAAATATCATTGACATATTGGTCTAGAACCTGTGCCACCCGCATGAGAGCCGACTACGCTACCAACTTAGCTATTTACTCGTGACGTCACAAATGAATTTTTATACTATAATTTGAGTCTCCTTATGCAACTTGATTTACGCGTATAGATCTAGATTTAAGTCTAGTAGTAGTAACTTTCAAATTAAATTTTATCTTAAATTAGCCAAACAAAGATTTATATAAAATAATTAAGGCCTGAAATAGATTCTAGATGTATTAAGGCCTGAAATGGATTCTAGATGTAGAATTTACATAAAGTCTAGATCTAGAATTTACATTGAGTCTAGTGACCTAGATCTAGGCTAGATCTAGATCTAGGCTAGATTCATAACTTTCCTTCGACAGCTGATCTTTAGATCTAGAGAAATTTATTGTAAAACTAAATGAAAAAAGACAGTTTAAAATTGATATAAGTGTTGGAACGTAATAAATACAGCAAACGGACGTATTGTTAAAGTTATGACCGACAGAAAATTAGATTTAGAACGCGTTAAACTTTTGAATGGGAACACAATTTTCTTCGATAGACGCCGCCATTTTATTGTACTAAAGAGTAAACAAAAAACTGTGACGTCACGGTCCCGCCTAGTGTATTGGTCGTTCTAATCTTTTTAAAAAAATAGGGTTACTCTACGTATGAATAAATCAATAACTTAATTAACGTCTTTAAATAAATGTGTGATTAACAGTCTGTCTTAAAACAAAAAAATTTCTCTACCTAAATACTATTTTACAGCTCTCCAGATAGAGTAGAACATATCACAATAGTCAATCAGCCAAACAAAAAAACAAACAAATAAATATTCAAACATGTAAACAAACTTGAGTTTTATTAGTATTAGATAGATAGATTACACAAAAGCTTGTAATTAAAACGCTTTTTATGCAATTTCTTTTAGTAGTTTAAAATTTTAATACTATAGAGTTGCACGAGTAAAATTAATCGTGCATCAAATGAACACGATAATGCGCGTATAATAGTGCGGAAAGATTAGTACAAGACTGTCTACTTATTTCATAAAATGTTTATTAATTCATAAAAAATTCTTTCGGCATCCAATTAATTCAAATTTCATGTCATATTGCATTGTCTTCGAGTCTTGACAACGTGCCATTTTCGAAACGGAAATGCCAGTTATAATTGCCCAAAATTTAGCTCGCTCGTTCCGATCAATGATGACAAATAGACAGACTGTCCGCAGACAGACTGACTACAGAAGAAGCAAGTAAAAAGCGTGTAGGCTACATTTTAAACAAAAAAAGGTTGTTTAACAAGCTTTTATGTAATAATGCACTACAAAGTAGAAAATCATTTTCTTAAAATACATAATAATACATAATAATACACTAGTATTTAAATAAATATACAGAAAAGAAAGTAGAATACATTTCACATCCGTTTACCCGAAATCGGTGAAACGTTGACACAGAACTACAAATTTGATATAATACTTATATATGAAATTTCATAAACCTAGCTGTAATGGTATTCAAGTTATCATGTTCACAGACACACATACACTCACTCTCACACACACACACACGCAGACATACGGACAAAATTGAAAAGATTAAGTTTTTTTCTTCCCAGGGAGGTAGAAAACGTCAAGATATGTGGAAAAAAAAATCACGATTTCGATTATTTTCACGCTTACAACACTTCCTCTATACTTTGTATACGAGAAAGTAATAAAGACAAGAAACAAGTCCAAGAGATATATGACAAAAAGAATTTAACAAAAAGTGAACAGCTACTGTTTAAGAAACAGAGTTTCTTCCAGGCATCCCTTTTTTTTTGGGGGGGGGGGGGGTAGCTCAGATGGAATTTATATAGAAAATATATACTTTTGACAATATCCGCCCCTATCCCCCCCCCCCCCCTCCCCGAAGAAAAAAGTCTGGAAGAGACACTGTTTAAGAATTTATTGAAAATAAGAAAAACGCCAGACTTACCCTACATATGAGACACTGTTAATGGAGAAATACTCTAAAAATGATTGAAAATAAGAAAAACGCTAGATTTACCCTAGATACGAGACAAAGTTGATGGAGGAATACTCTAAAAACGAAGTGAATAGATAAAACGATATTTAAAAATTTCAAACGATTGCATCACAATGCTACAAAAGATTACGAATATCGATATTTCTTTCAAGCAAATATGGAATAAGCTGTAATCTAAGAAATTAAAAAGATAAAATGTATTCAGATTAATTTTATTTATTTATATATTTTTTTATATAAAACATACGCATATTAAAAATATAGATGGAAAATAAATTCATATACAAGATTTCCACATAACCAATGTTTCAAAAGAAGTATTACAATGTTTACTAAAGACGCTAAGATATCTAGGACTTAAGAAGGGTCGAGATTCTATTAGACTAAGTATAAACGTGCAGACACTTTTGTTTTCGAGATTTTCGTTTTTAGATAAATAACTGTAAGAGTTATTTTCGGTTATCCGCTGAATAACGAAATTATTATCCTTTATAGAATAAAGCAAGATATCTAAAACAAGCTATATAAATTATTTTCGACTCGAGAAGTAATTAATCTTCAATTAGCTAATTCCAACACAAATTTGATGTTACCTGTCTACTTATAGTTGGCCAGAGAAACGAAGGCCCGGGAAATTTTAAAGGGGGCACCCCACCACCAGATTAAAATTTTCATTGTGCCTATTTCACATTAAAGATTAATAATCATCATCAGTATATCCCTAGGGGGCTGAAACGGATTTCATACCTGGGGGCCTACCGGGATATTTTACCTGAGGGTAGGGGCGGAACTACAGTTTTGAATGTTCAATCGTGCATTTTGTTTGATGAAAATATCGCTTACAAATACATTGACACACAATGTCAATATTACTAAAATGTAAGCATTCCTATAATTATTTTATTTTCCATTCACTTAAAGTGATTTTGTCGTAATGTGGCCTACATTGTGTAGGCGGACACAGAAAAATAAGGTTCTTCGTAATCCCTTTTTGCATTGATTAAATAGCGGCAGTATCTAGATAAGAAACAATGGATATTCTTGTTTATCTTGAAAAGAAGATACAACTGACAAATTTAAAGCTTAGTAAGTGATCAGAATTATCTGGAGTGGATTAACAATTACAACAGCTAATTCAATTTGACAAAACAAAATGTGTAGATGCCACAACGCGAATAGGTTTGATCGATAATTAATTTCGTCCTCTGTCAGTCTGAGACCAGCTTATTATTATTGTGAGCTGTAGATTATAGTTTTGGTGACCTACATCCGGGACTCTCAACGCTAGGATAGTGAGCAGGCCGTGGTTATTTATAGCATGTGATTGGGATTTGAAGCAATTGATGAACATTCCGGGACGTTTGAGGACATTTGGTGACCTTTTAAAAAATCAATAGTGGTAGTCGCACTACAACTCGTGCTGTAAACAAATAGATATATTATATGCATATATATATATATATATATATATATATATATATATATATATATATATACTTAATAGCGACTACCTATATAGGAAATTTAAATGCAAGATGCACGAAAAAAGCTTTACATTTTGAAAATAGCAGTATTTTCTTGTGATATGGTTAGCAGAGAATAATTTCCTTTCATGAAATGAATGTCATATGTGACATAGCTTTGTTTTGGAACTTATTTTTACCATTTCCTCGATCTAGATCTCTATATCTTGTAGAGCTATTTCCTTGTTCTTTGTCGTAATCTCCAGTTAAAAATAATGGCGGCATAAGTCATTATATTAAAATTCGATGTCTGAAAAATGTGACGAAAATACAGATGCGTCTATTTAGCCTATTCGATAAGACAAAACAATAGCGCCTTTATGTGTTGAACTTTTGGCGAAAATAATATAAAAGAATTTCCTGATCCCGGAAATTAAAAAATGAGATTTTCGCAAAATAATTGGCTAGAAGCAACACTGTTATTGAAGCTCGGTTTGGATGGGGTGGTTTTATTTATTTTTAGTTATTTTTTCGTAACAATTAAAAAAAATTAAAAATATAAAACAAACAAAGCGAATATATCGGAAATTATGTAACATTAACTAAGAAAATTAATAGTTACATTTTGTTTTGTACATACTATTATAGTTTAATCTGTTTAATAGTAACTTTTCTAGAACATCACCAAGTCTATTCAACTTTAATGGGTACCTGAAAATTATGGAATGTAATGGCTGCTAGTCATATCCGTATTCCGTAATGAAACAAACATCAGATAAATTTGAGCTAAGATAATATTTTCACGGAGCGCTATAGAGAGACCTTTGAGAGTTTTGTCTGCTGTGAACTTCGATTAATTCAGTGCATTGTTTACAAGTTTATCTACGTGCTCAGTGTGTTGACTCCCATCCCGCCCCTCCACCACACTATCCCTTCATAAGCCGAGGAACTCTACTTGGTCTTCTCCGTGTGTCTTGTGCACGATCGGGAAAAGTTGAAGATAAACTTTAATCACCTTAAAAATACGAAGAATTATCCAAAATAACATCAGATTCTGTCATTTAAATCAAAGCCTCGCTTGGTTATACACCCTAGCGAACTGATCTTGGCTGCAAGTATTAAAGAGAACAAAGAAACTGTGCAGTTTGGGGCGGTAGTTCTAAGATTTCTAAACCTTTTTTCTGACATTGGCTTGTGTTTTAACTGGTGGAGTTGTCTCACGGCCACAAAGCTGCAGACTAGTTGATTGTGTCAGCTGATCAGCCTAGATCACGTGATTGTCTCACCCAATACAAAGGCATCAATCAAACATCAAACACAATAGCACAGTGCACAAAGGTGATTTGATACCTGCCCGGGGTTTAATGAAATTTAAATCCTAGTGGACTAGACTTAAAAGACATTTTAAAACTCTCAATCTAGAAAAATAATAGTCAAACTCTTGTCAACAAAAAAACGCCGAAGTTGAATGCGCTAACTTGATGATTGGCTGATAGGATGGCTTCTGGCCCAGCAAACAATAAGAGCCGCACCATGCAGGCCCGGTTATAGGGCCGCACCGTGCAGGCCCGGTTATAGAGCCGCACCATGCAGGCCCAATTACAGGGCCGCACCATGCAGGCCCAATTACAGGGCCGCACCATGCAGGCCCAATTACAGGGCCGCACCATGCAGGCCCGGTTATAGGGCCGCACCATGCAGGCCCAATTACAGGGCCGCACCATGCAGGCCCAATTACAGGGCCGCACCATGCAGGCCCGGTTATAGGGCCGCACCATGCAGGCCCAATTACAGGGCCGCACCATGCAGGCCCAATTACAGGGCCGCACCATGCAGGCCCAATTACAGGGCCGCTTGTCTGGGTTTTCTTTATATTTTAGCTCACTATACGCTAATATGGAATTAAATATTATTTTCTGGACAACATATTATATGTCGATATAAATCAGACGATTCTTCCAAAATGCTATAACTATTTTGCTGTGATATATTGTGTCTGAGATATTTTGTCAGATATCATGTGTTCATGGTATCATTAAAAATGTGTCCTGATATGTTTTATCCTGATATCTTTTGTCCATAAGATCATTTGTCCTGGGATAATTTGTCTGGAATATTTTCTCTGGGATAGTAGTTCAGAGATCATGTGTCCATGGCATAATTTGTTCTGATATGTTTTGTCCTGAAATCTTTTTTTTTCCGCGTGATAATTTGGCCTTGAGATAATTTGTCCTTGAGATAATTTGTCCTTGAGATATTTTGTCTATGATCATTTGTCCTGTCACCAACTAGCTATATGTGTCCAAACTGTCGAAACAACACTATACATGTTTTGTATCCTTGTCGTTTTATTTTTACTTTCTCGTATATACGAAGTATAGAGAAAGTCTTGTAATCGTGCAAAAACAAATCGAGATTTTTACAAATCTCGACTGATACGGAAAACCATAATTTTGCAATCTTGTCCGTATGTCTATGTGTGTGTGTGTCTGTCTGTCTGTCTGTGTGTGTGTGTAAATACGATAACTTGAGTACCGTTACAGCAAGGTTGATGAAATTTCATATGTAAGTATTTTGTCAAAATCGTAGCTCCTGTTCAACTTTTGAGCGATTTCCGATAACCGAAAGTGGTACTTTTTCAACTTTGAATTTTTCAAAAGCCTATAACTTGAGTACTATTTCATATAGATAAATGAAATTTCACAAGTAAGTAACAGATCTAATTCTCTACGTTCTGTCAAATTTTGAGTAATTTCCGTTGACCGAAAGTAGTAATTTACGCTATTTCCGATTTCTCAAAAAAAAAACGCATGTAAATTTATAAAGTACTAGTAATATTGCGCACTATAATGCACATTTTGTTTTGCGTTCGCTTGGTGCGCAATTCTTTTTTCTATGAGATTCTATTCTATTTTTAAAAGTTTAAGTAATTTAAAATCATGTCTATATTCCAAGTTATATAAGAATATTCGAGAAAGTTTAGGGGAGATCACTCCCGGTTTATTTAATTATTGAACATGAACATCAGTTTTGATAGATGTACCAAGCTGTTCACGTTCATGTTCAAACTTCCTGCTATACGGATCGTAATGTCAAAATGTATCATCAAAGTAAAAAAGTATCGTCTTTCGGCAATTCTCTCAAATAAATTAGAACGTGTCTCGTGAGAACAGATCTCGTCTGTCTCAAGTCTCGCGTAGCTTTTGTGTCCAGAGTCAGTTACCGATTGGCGTGTTCTGTAGACAGAAATCAGTTGTTACGTTTTATTGGAAGTTTGAGTTGAACAGTTAAAAGAAATTTTAACTTTTTAAACCTCAAAAATCAAAATAAAATACTAACAATTGAAATTTTAAAAAAATAATAATTATATTGATGTTTATTATGAACTATGAATCCATAAATCATGAAGTTGAGCTTTAGAATATATCTATATACTACAAAACTCAAGTTTGTTTACAAGTTTGAGTATTTATCTGTTGTTTGTCTGTTGGTTACAGGAGATAATCTGTACTATGTGTAGAGCTGTAAAATACGTATTTAGGTAGAGAATAATGTTCATTTTGACCCAACTGGTAAATAAAAAATGTATTTAAAGACGTTAATTAATGTACTTATATATTCATTGGTAGATTTAATTATAAAAGTTTAAAACCAATGACTTTACTTATAGTGACGTCACATCATTTATTTACTTTTTATAACAATGGCGGCTTCCATCGAAGAATTTGTTGCCCATTCAAAAATCTAACGCATTATTAGGCTAATTTTCTGTCGGCTATAGCTTTAACGATAAGTCCGTTTGCTATTTTATCAATTTTCAACAGTTCTTCTAATATAAGTATACAATAAATTTCTCTACATCTACAGGGGGAAAAGAAAAGTCAATCCTAGATCTAGAATCTAGGTCAAACCAAAAGTAATTAGTTAAAAATAAAATCAATTAATCAAACACAATAAAGTATTGATTTTCTTCATTAAACAATGTTAGTCCTTTTATATTTGATATAAATCTTTGCTTTTTTAGAATAAGTTTCAGGCTTTAATTATTTTATATAAATCTCTGTTTAGCTATGGAGTTGGCTAATTTGGGATATAATTTAATTTGAAATAATAGGGCCTATTTGCGTAACTAAAGTTTCTTACTTTGCAATAAATTATAGAACTAATTCTGAGCATAATCGTAAGTGCCCACATAACTAAGATGATAGTGTAATAGTTACCATGCGGGTGGTACGGTTTGGAGATACATCACGACAATGTTAATTTTTTTTAAGATGTAAATGATAACGTTGCCTATCGGGACTTTGCAGGACACAGGGCAGGTGAAGTAGAGTTGGGTAGGTGTATAGTTCACCTGTGACGTCAGCATATGAATGGATAGTGGGGTCAGACCCATGCTCAGCCGAAATTGGTGTTTCAAAAGACAAATACATGTCTGAGTTGACGGGACACTGGATAGGTGAAGTAGAGTTGACCTGTTTTTCCGACCTCAGCATATGAAGGAGTAGTGTGGTTAGACCTATGCTCAGCCGAAATAGATGCTTTTAAAAGACAAAAACGTCAAAAAATTGACGTCTTTTTGAATCTGGGGTCTGGATATTTTGTGACGATAAGGGACAGACGTGATGTCATTTATGGATGACCCCCAAAACACACAGTTATCCAACGGATGACGGGTAGTCTAGTATCGTTTAAATTTATTCAAATAAACACACTTTTACTTTTATTCTTTTTTATCAGATCTCTTTCCTACGCGACCACCCTTACCCATCGACCATTTCCACATCCTCTCCAGTGTGAGCCGAAGTTTTGCTAAAATAGCCGAATATAAGTTTAATCAAGTGTCTCAAATGTTGGATTTTAGCAACAAACGTCCATTTCAAAAAACGGCGTTTCACCAAATGACATTCGGGCAAACGTCTTTCAGACATTTATGGTTCTCTGCCATCTCTCATCCCCATCAATGCCATCATATCTATCCTATCTCCTCAACCTATCACTCTTCAAAGTCTCTTTCCTCAACCTCCCCCGCCTCCTCATCATCTCCATCCTCCTTCCTCACCCCCTCCCTACCTCTTATCATCATCACTATCCTGACATTATACCGTCTTTCTCTGCTTTCAATGCACATGTGTTGTCGTAAAATAAACAAAATATTTAATTTCAATATTTTCCAACTTGAACTGTTATTGCGTAATTTAAACTTGTAAATATTTTGAAGTAAACGCATTTGAATCGAGAATGATTTCTCTCATTAGGGTGACATTTATGTATTATTCTTGCAGTTTAAAATGTTGCATTTTAAAAGCATTTAGTTATTTCAACATTTGTTGCAAAGTGCATTGCTAAATATTCATTTTTCAAACTAACAGTGTCAAATGTAATGTACCCAGCCGGTTTTAGATCCAATTACGGAAAATGTTCTGTTAAAAAGGGAATTGATAAAAGCTATCTGTCTAAAGATTTCAAGCATTGTATCTTTAAGTGTTAACTCATAATTGTAGCAGGAAAGCGGAAGTTATATTTTAACATATTATACACTAGCCGTTACCGGCTAGGAGTTGCTCCAGCCATTTATCACATGTTCAAAAATAAACGTCAACACTCATACCTTTACAAAATATTTTAAGAAATATTAAAGAGCGCTACATCATGTTAAGCTCAAAACAGCAACAGCGCGTGATTCTAAACAGTAACCTACAATTTACCTGCAATTCCTCAATATCACGTTTTCTTACACAAATATACTTAACATCATATTCTAACCGTTTAATAAAAACTGATCGTTACTTACTTTCCCTCAACTAGTGAGCAACAACCCGATATTACACTAATAAAATATACAAAAAAATTAAACCTCGGAATTGTATACAGCTTTTTACTTTCTGCTATACACGAAGTATAGAGAAAGTCTTTTAATCCCTGAGTCGGAAAAAAATAGTTTGCAATCTTGTCCGTATGTCTGTGTGTGTATGTGTGTGTGTCTGTAAACACGATAACTTGAGTACCCTTACAACTAGGTTGATGAAATTTCATATACTAGTATTATATCAAATTTGTAGTTCTGTATCAACTTTTCAGCGATTTCCGGCGACCGGAATCGGAACTTATTCTACTTTCAATTTTTCAAAAGATTATAACTTGAGTACTGTTTAAAATAGATTCATGACATTTTATATGTGAGAAAAAGATCTAATTCTCTGCTATCTTTCAAATTGTGAGTAATTTCGGTGGACCGGAAGTAGTAATTTCCGCGATTTCCGATTTTTCAAAAAACGATTGTTTATTTATAAAGCACTAATAATATGCCTCACTGTTGTTCACATTTTGTGTGGCGTTCACTTGGTGTGCAATTCTTTTTTTTCTACGAGATTTTATATTATTTTAAAAAGCTTAAGTATTTAAAATTGATTAAAAATCATGTCTATATCCCGAGTTGCCATCCCCTGTTGTTTTAAATAAGAATATTCGAGAAAGTTTAGGGGAAATCACTCCCGGTTTATCACACAATAAAATCAAACATTAATGTTCAGCGATATACACAGAACTTAAAGATACGGACTTTTGTTGAAAATAATAGGTTGGATGTTTTAAATGTATAAACTAAATTTTATTTAAAGAAGTAAAATAAAAATAAAGCAGTATTCGAATGTAGAAACACAATTTTAGTTATACAACTGGAAAAGTGTTTATTGTTGTGACAATAATGCAATAAAAAGTGACGTCACATGTCACATGTTTAAACTACGGAAAGTACACAAAACTAATGGCGTCACCGTCATCTTCCAATTTTATAATATGAAGAAATGAACTATTTCATTAAAATTTGATTCAGATCTATAGATGTACTTATAGAGAAGTACTCTGTGAAATGGATACAATTTTCTCGGCCTAAAGTAATATAAACTACTCTGAAAAACAACAGAAATAGTACAAAAATAGTAGCGACCAGTACGTATTAAATTTATCCAAAATTTGACATGCTGTATCTGGGTGTAAGACGTTTGCCACCCCTACTCCACCCGGTCATTAACCCCAGATCAATTATCTCCTCTCAATTAATTACCACCCTGTGTAATTACCCGACTACACATTACGTATTATACCAGTACCTATCCTTTCCTTCCCCCATTGCAATCTCAAAATCCCAAACTCTGTTGCGGGACTTTAAAGACAAGTAAGTCAATTAAACATTTGCATGACGTACTCTTACTCCCAACCCTCTAGATTTATACATCTAGAAATAAAAGCTTATCTACACAACTGATAAAATGAAAAAAAAAACCGATCCCGGTAAACAGCAAACACCGCCATCTAAAACCACAGCAGTAGTCAATATTTCTCCGCGAACGGCAGGTATGGAATCCATCCAACAGCGGTACGGCTAAATTACGCATCATAACAAGAACGTCGCGGTACGGCTAAATCACGCGCCACCACACGAACGTTGCGGGCGAATTGATCACGGTCATGCTGGATATCTGTTGCTCAAATCTTGGACATCAAACGACATGTATCACTGTTTGAAGTGGTTTTAGAACACAGGTTTGTGGGGTTTTATTATTAATTGTTTAATCATAAAATATGTTTCAGAAATTTAGGATAATTTAAAAATAGTATCTACTCTACAATCATCATTCTATAGCTGTATTGTATATTTACATATTTTCTAATAGAACATATTTAACTTAACACTAATAATTATAATCGAAATGTCAGCGTGGTGCAGTTAATTCGTTTGTCAATACGTTTTTTTCTTTGATTTTTACTTTCTCGTATACCAAGTATTGATGAAGTATTGTATTCTTGCAAAAA
This sequence comes from Physella acuta, assembly GCF_028476545.2. Classification (NCBI taxonomy): domain Eukaryota; kingdom Metazoa; phylum Mollusca; class Gastropoda; family Physidae; genus Physella; species Physella acuta. The sequence goes on from NW_026732035.1 coordinate 204,030, forward strand.
AAAACCATCGAAATATCCACGTTTTACATCTCCCTGAGTTAGAAAAAAAACCCATAGTTTTGCAATCTTGTCCGAATGTCTGTGTGTGTGTATGTGTGTGTGTATGTGTCTGTGTCTGTGAACACGATAACTTCAGTACCGTCACAGCTAGATTGAGGAAATTTCATATGCCTATATTATATCAAATGTGTAGTTCTGTATCAACAAACTGTAACAAGCTATTATGTAATAATGCACTAAAGGTAGGTAATAAATTATACACTACTATTTAAATACCTATAATAAAACTTTTTAGTGCATTATTACATAAAAGCTTGTTTAATACGTTTTTTATTTATGAATTTTTTTTTCCAGTAATTTTAAATATTTTAAATTTACAATAGAGTTGCATGACATAAATCCATGCGTACCTAATGAACGTGATTACGCGTGTCTAATAGTGTGGAATGGTTTGATGAGACAGCCTATTTAGTCAAATTTAATGTCATGTTGTCTTCATGTCTTGACCTACATGCCAACTACGAACCGTATCTGTCAGTTAGAAGTCCCGAATTTTCGCTCGGGCAATTCAATCTAGACAGAGGACAGAGACAGTTAAATAAAAGCTTGTAAAAAAAAAATCATTTAAAAAAATTCATGAAAAACGCTTTAATAACAAGCTTTTATGTAATAATGCACTAACAAGTAGAATTTTTTTACACTACTATTTAAATAACTATAAAGAAAAGCGTGGATCACTTTAGTATCTATTAGATACCTTCACTAATGTTTTGGAAGAGACCCACGCATTTTATTTAAACAGCAGTGTATAATTTATTTTCTACTTTTTAGCGCCTTATTACATAAAAGTTTATTATTAAAACGTTTCTTATGAGATTTATTTAGTAGCCTACTTTGCATGTGTTATTTACAATAGTGTTACATGACTAAAAACCATTTCGCACCTATTGAACGTGATGACGCGTGTCTAATAGCGCGGAATAGTTTCATTAGACAGCCTACTAATTTGGACAAAATTTTAATTAATTCATAAAAAACGTATCAGGCAACCAATTAAGTCAAATTTAATGTCATGTTGCATTGTCTTCATGTCTTGACCCACATATCAATTACGAACCGTATCTATCAGCTAGAAGAGCCTGCAATTTCGCTCGGCCGTTTCGAACTAGACAGACTGACGACAGACTGAAGACAGAAGAAGTGAGTTAAATAAAAGCTTGTAAAAATCATGTCTATATCCCAAGTTGCCAACCCCCGTAGAGTTAAATAAGAATATTCGAGAAAGTTTAGGGGAGATCACTCCCGGTTTATTTTATACTATAAATTATTATTTAATTATGGGCACGTGTAAAAAATTATCATGTTCACCAAATTAATAGCAATATATGTACTGTTCAAGGTTAACTCTTTAGATTCTATTACTAGCCCATTATCCTCGCACTTTTGAAGAAATATTTAAAATGCATCGTTCAAAAAGAACGTTAAAAAGTTCCTGAAAGGATGTCTAAATACCGCGACATTATTTACAAATTTACAAACTCTAATTTTATCAAACATTCTAAATTCTAAAAAATAATTTCATCTCTCGTTTTGTAATACTAGCGTCCAGAATGGTCGAGTTTTTCAACAACTACCATCTGTTTCAACTCTAACATGTCTTCCTGATATTTGGTTTTGGTATTTTGCTTGTTACCATATTGTCTGTTACGCGAGATTTGAGGATTTTGAGAAGCTTTTGCTATCATGATTATTTTGAGTGATAATATGTGGAACATTAGATAATTTGGCCCTCGGTAATAGAGAAATGCTTCGTTCTTTACATTTTTTTCTTCTCATATTTTGATTTTTTAAAAACAGTACAACAGGAAATAGAAGTTTTTTATTTAAGCAATGGAAAGGTAAAACTATTTTAGTTTTGAATTGATTTAAAATTGATTCGATTGGGTATTGTATTTAATACTTTCTGAGAAAAAAATAGTATTATTTCTTTTACTTTCTCGTTTTTTACTTACTCGTTTTACACCTCCTTGAGTCGGAAAAAACTTATGTCTTCGATTTTGTCCGTATATCTGTGTGTGTGTTTATGCGTGTGTGTGTCTGTGTTTGTGTCTGTGAAGAAAATAGCTTGAGGACCGTTACAGCTAAGTTAATAAAATTTCATATATAAGTATTACATCAAATTTCAGCGATTTCCGGTAACCGGAAGTGGAATTACTCAACTCTTAGTTTGTAAAAGCTTACAACTTGAGTACTGTTTTAGATTGATAGATGAAATTTCACAATTAAGTACGAGATCTAATGCTCTGGTTTTCTTTGTCAAAATTTGATTAATTTCTGGTGATTGTTAGTACTTTTCACTATTTCCGATTTCTCGAAAAAACGCTTTTGAATGTTCAAAGTATTAATGTTCAGCATCATTATACAAACATTGTTTGATTTTTATTTGATGCGCTATTCTTTTTTTCTACGAGATTCTAATCTATTCTATCATAAAAAGTTTAGGTTTTTGAAAATTGATTAAAAATCATGCCTATATCTCTGGTTGCCATCCCACGTAGTTATATTTATGAATATTAGAGAAAGTTAAGGGAGATCACTTCCGCTTTATCAATAGTGGTATTGGATGGAATGTCCTCCAACATGAGTGTACACGTCAACATATTATGTGCTAAGTGGCCCGTTGACATCAGCCTGCATTTCTTTCACGATTTGTTACCATAGCCTTTTTCGTGTAGAACAATCTGTAAGATAGCAGTATTTCCTCATCGAACGAACTCGGGGTCCAGATTCGGCCCTTATGGAGTTAACAATCATACGCATTACCGATTGTTGATTGTATTAGAAGAGCATTAAAGGGGATACTCCAATTCATAACGGTTTTTAACCAATTGTTTCGTATATCTAAATCTAACCTATGTAACAAAGATTAAGATTTCTAAAAAAATGTAAATATACAAGAGATGATTCATACTCTTAATGCGGTTTTGTGTCTATGTTGTTGCAAAATACCATAAAACCCGAATATACAGTCATATGGTTTTAATAAAGTTACCTTTCCAGATGCTATGATATCTAGGGCAGATGAAGCAGAGTTCATATGTTTAGTTACCTCGACATTTGAAGGGATGGTTTGGTCAGCACTAAAAATAAAATACATTAAGAACGATGATTACACATTGGTGTAATCAATTAAGTGTTCGATAATCATTAAGCTTCTGTTTATTGCTCAAAGCCTTTGTTCTCCTACACAATCAGACCAGGTAAAAACAAAAACTGTCTAGAATTTTAATTTGTAGCATTGTCTTTCTTTTTCGTGAATTCATGCTCGCAAAACTTTTAAACACCAGTTGTAACTTAATCTGGGAGACGAAATCGCTTAACTCACAATTTTATGTAAATTGTTTTTTTTTTATCAGACTCTCTACAGTGTTTGCGTAGAGAAAACCAATTTGGTTTCGTCTTTATTTCAAATGTAACTTTATATTTTATAACACTTTTCAGATTGAAATAAACAGCGGCTGTATTGGAGTATTGGAAGATCTAATTGCACACATTGCAATATCGTCACTACATCATTGGATGATACAGTTTAACATTTCTTCGTGGGGTTTTGATTCTAACCAGAAAGAGATAAGCAAAAAATGTCATTAATGCAAGATAATGTCAGCCAATGAAACAGCAGAGTTCTTTCCCCCGCCATTTACCTCCCTTGAAGAGTTTTTGCTTTACATACAAGTTCGTGATGGACAGACAACAGCCGTCCCATACATCTGTGGAATCGGATTCGTGACCAACCTGGTATCGTTGATTGTATTCGTACAACCTAACCTCAGACGATCCTCTTGTGGCGTCTACCTGGCGTCTAAATCCGTGTCTGACCTAGTTTTTCTGCTGACTGTGTTGATCGTCTGGTTGACCCGAGTGGACATCAAGATATTTTTCACTTCCGGTGTATGTCAGACCGTCATCTTCTGCTCCTACTTATCCTCCTTCGTGTCTATCTGGTTGGCTGTCGTGCTGACTGTTGAAAACCTGCTCTGTGTCGTCAAACCCTGGTTCGTCAAAAGATCCTGTAACGCCACTTCTGCTTTGGCCCTCACAGCTTCCATACTTATATTTGGAATCGGGATTTACCAGTTTTCTATTTGGAACAACGGAATCGGGAATTTCTATGAAAGGCCAGCGATATCATCTAACAAAACGGGACCCCTGGAGTTCAATCTATCTGAACCTCAGCGTGAGACCGGCTTAATCAACCAAACAATGTTCATGCACAGAGAGCTTTATATGTCCAACTTATCCTCACTTGATAATGTTACGGACGAACCGTACGAGGGTATATGTACCCACTTCGAAATCTACGCCGATTATATACTTATCATGACTTACATTGACACGTTATTAACCATTATTATCCCTATTGTTATTCTTGCTGTAACTAACGCCGCTATCGCCATCATCGCCTGCCGCACCTCCAGAAGAACGAGAGTTCGAACCAGAGCGTCCACCAGCACACAGGGATCTACTGGGGCTTCCCTGGCCAGACCCCGCTACAGTATAGCGTCTTTAGAAACGAGAGCCTGTAAATTTTTGTTTATGGTATCCATGACGATCCTAATTTTCCAGACCCCAGGTCACGTGATACGACTGACAACGCTCTTCTCCTTTGGATGGCTGGAGGTCGTCCTTCAGAGACTCTTCGAGACTTTGCTCTACCTTCATTACGTCATCAACTTTTTTGTTTACATTATCTTTGGTGATAACTTCAGGCAGGTTTTTATCTCACTTTGTAAAGGAAAGAAATGCTAGCAGACGAATCTGTTTTGACTCGAGAAATCTATGATTGCAGAAAATAGCGATGTTCTTGTGGATGTTTTGTTATGTGTAAAATCAATAACGTTCTCATCAAGTTGTTTCTATTGATTCTATTTTTGCCTGAGATCTGAAATGTGCTTGTGATTATGAGCTCATCTAGATTGCATTGAAACAGCTTGATGTATGATTGAAGAATAGTTTAGGATGATGTTTGCTTCACTCCTGGAAACATTGCGTCAGTAGACCTGTAAACTGTTGATGGCAAAAATCTCTACCACTGTAGAATTGTTGTGTACCGGTCAAGATGCCACCACTTCAGGTGCAAATTATGTTTTTATGTTGGTATTGTTACATTACGGGGGCCTTGATCTAATACATTAATACAAGTGCGATTTGAGTGATCCGTAGCCTTTAATACATGAGATTTGTGTTCTTGTTTTCATATGTGTGATAGTTGTACAGTTGATATGTGATAGAATACACGAGAACTAATTTGTTGTCAAATCTAGTATTAAACAAAAATGCATAAAACACGTTTAATAATAAGCAAGCTTTAAAAAGAAGAAAAAATAAATGATTTTCTTTAATTATATCATAATACACTTCTATTTAAATAACTATACAAAAAAAAAAACATATTAAATCGTTATTCTAAATTGATCTAAAAATACTTAGGCCTACGCGTTTACACTTATATGTGTGATGTGTATGTGTTCTAAAAAAATTCTCGCCAAAAATATTTTCAAATACTTAAATTAGTTTATTTTAAAGATTTATATCTGCAAATGATTATCATTTTTTTTAAATCTATGAGTTTCTGATCATATCGCTACGTTAACTTAGAAATAACTTTGGATTTCGTCTTATTACTGAAAAAGAACCACTATTTTATTGACTTAAAAAACAGTGTAGTTGGGACTTTCTACTTGGTAAGCCCAAACGGTCTTGAGCGTTATATTAAAGACAAGAATTTCAAGTATTTCTTTATGATGACGTAATAGGAAATTCCAGAATTAATACCATCTGACGAAAAACCAGTTCACTTTATATTTATAAATTCTTAGAAGTAAGACAACATTTGATTTATAAAACCTTCGTTTGTTATTTGACAAAAACATTTTTAAAAAAACACCTACTCAATGCTATTTGTGAGTCATTTTCTTAGTTTTCAATTTTGTTTTCATTACTAAAATGATCTGGTGAAATCATGAAAAGCTTCATTGTGGATTTTGATTTATTTTATCTTTTTATTGAACGATCTAGTTCTTTTCTTTCTGTTTTTTTACGCCAACTCAGAAGCGATTGGGATCTATTACATTGAGTGTACAAAAAGCTAATAGGTTAGAGTCAAACTTAGATCGACGTAGGCCAATGAGCAGGAAAAGCGCGAATTAATACATAGCTAGATGTGAAATAAATTAGTTAAACCCAGTAAAGTTGAGTTTAACTATGTCTTTCGTGTTTATACTTTATTTACTTGTGTGATATATCTCACACAAATTGTCCGTATTTTTGTCCGTTGCTATGTAAGTATATCTCTAAAATATTTTAGCGACCAGCTATTTAACTCTTGTTTCATAATTATGTCTGCGTTTTTTGTGTGAAAATCATATTTTAATCATTTTTTTCTTTGAACATAATTATATGATGCACGGTTCAACTTCATTCACCACTGTACGGTCACTAAAGGTCAATTATCCTTCGCATCGTATCCCTAGGTGTGACATTAATGTCGCTCTACACAATTAAGGCCTGTCCTGTTTAAATAGCAAGCCTTTATATAATAAAAGCGTGAGTCTCTTCCTACATACTAGTAAAGGAATCCAATAGATAATATAGCACCCCACGATTTTCTTTATATTTATTTAAATAGTAGTGTTTTATTATATACTAGCGTACCCGACCCCCGCGCGTTGCCGCGGGGATAGAAGAAAGTGTGACGAAATATATTAGGATTTCACCAACGCGTTATCAATTATAATTATATGTTCTTAGACGCGTGACCTTCTTTTCTAAAAGTGAGTTATTTAAATGTAAACAATGCCTGCGCTTGGATCATAAATATCAGGACACGGGTTTACCTACACTACCGCATAAAAACCTTGAGTGTACATTAATCACTCACCGAAATAATATGTTAGAACACACTTCGGTGACCGCCCATGTGTCAGAGACGTACAGGGGCGCTCTCAGCCCCCCCCCCACCCCGATTACACTACCGCATAGGCGCGGCGTACGACCCCTGGCTCCTTAAAAGTAATAGGCGCCATCGTGCCAAATAGCATCCTGTTAATAATGATGCAGATTTTATCATTCGCTAAAGTGCCACAAATGAACAGGCTTTTTTCTTTAACACGTAAAAAAGTATTTGACATGTTTTAAACATCAGTGTGACTGATGCAATATGCTAGCGTTACTAATGGTCTATTATTAGATGCTCGATCTTAATTTCTGACTGAATTGGCTAACAATAGATGCTTATTGCATCATTCGCAAAGTGACGAAACTCTACAGTAGGCTCCTCATATTCAAAAAAGTTATTTTTTTCATCTTTCGTAAGGTGACGAAACTGTACAGAAGGATTTCCTCGCGTTACAAAGTTATTTTTAGAAGCCTGTTGTAGTTTTACCGCTGAATATAGTAGTACCCCTTACTCGCTATGCAGGACGCTCGATTAACGGGTGCCAAGTGCCGACAAAGTCGCTCTAAAACTCTGGGCGCCAAACCGTGTATTGACGAAAGTTGTACCCTATATGGCGCCGCCCGTAAGAAACTTTAATTTTCTTTTTAGCAAAAATATTCTTGGGAGTATTCTCATCTATTCCCTAAAGTTTCATGAACCGAATCCGAGTTTTATTTTTTATATACCGTGTATAGAAAAAAAAATCGCTCTCCCCCGGGGGCGCCGCCCTTGCAACATTAAACAATATTTTTTTGCAGAACCCTACCATTGAGTGATCTAATCATTTCCCCGAAGTTTCATGGTACACGGATGAACGGTGTGAAACCGACATTTTATAAACCGTATACAGAGAAAAATCGCAGCCGCCCGTGGCGCCGCCCTTGCGAAATTAAAAAAGGATTTTTTTTTACAGAAACCTTCCCTGAATTGTTCTCATCAACTCCCCCAAAGTCTCATGGCTATCGGATAACGGTGTCACACCAAAATCGACTTATTTTTATAAACCGTATATAGAGAAAAATCGCACCCTCCCGTGGCGCCGCCCTTGCGAAAATAAAAATGATTTTTGTACAGAACCCTTCCCTAGAGTGTTCTAATCAACTCCCCAAAGTTTCATGCCTATCGGATGAACGGTGTCACTGCAATTCACTTTTATTATTTTTATATACCGTATGTAGAGAAAAATCGCACCCTCCCGTGGCGCCGCCCTTGCGAAATTAAAAATGATTTTTGTACAGAACCCTTCCCTAGAGTGTTCTAATCAACTCCCCAAAGTTTCATGCCTATCGGATGAACGGTGTCACTGCAATTCACTTTTATTATTTTTATATACCGTATGTAGAGAAAAATCGCACCCTCCCGTGGCGCCGCCCTTGCGAAATTAAAAATGATTTTTGTACAGAACCCTTCCCTAGAGTTGTATAATGAACTCCCCAAAGTCTCATGGCTATAGGATGAACGATGCCAAACCAAAATCGACTTTTATTTTTATATACCGTATATAGAAAAAAACAAATCGCGCCCTGTGGGGGCGCCACCCCTGCGAATTTGAAATATTTTTTTTCGCAGAAACCTCCCCAGGAATATTCTCAACAATATCCCAAAGTTTCACGGCGATGTGATGAGAGGTGTAGTAATGCATAAAGGACACACAGACACACACACACACACACACAAACATACATTGCTTTTTATATATATAGATTTCTCCTTTCTAGTGTATTATTACAAAAAAGCTCGTTATTAAAACGTTTTTTCTACATTTTGATTTCCTATTAATTTTTCCTATCAAGAAGGTTTCGTTGAATTTGCATATGAAGCTGAAAATGAAGCAAGAATTCAAAATAATTCAAAATCACTGTTCCTAATGAAAAGAAAAGTTTGTTGTGTTTTCTTTTTCGTGCAGTTAAAATCTAAATGATATAAAGTTTTTATATACCTGTATTGGCTTGTTTTTGTAATCACAACAATCAGAAAAATTGATCTGTTATTGAGTAAATATTTTCAAATGAGTGATAGTTTTTATGTAACCTTGGATTTGTGACATGTTTAAGCATTAGTAAATATCTACCTGTGTTAAGAAATAGCAAATCTGATTCCAATCGAATCTCGAAAATGTACTTGTTCGTCCTTCACCTTCAAACTCCCTAAATAACTTACCCTATTTCTGAGCTCACATTACCCGAACTACGCCAGCTATTGATTGACCCACGTGACCATTAGTCTGTCAGATCTGTTACAGTCCTTGTTTGTGAGCGCCCACCACAAAGTGAATTATTTGTCCAATCTATTTTTGGCTTGCTTATCCTAGTTTAACATTAATAACCCAATTTTCCTCATTCTCAAAGTTTTTAAATTTGAAAATAGCCTAAACGTAAACTGTGTGAGTAATTATTGAAATTAGGTATAATGGAAGAGAAAAAATATTTTTACAACAATAATTATTTTAAAAAGGCAATAGTTATTACACTATAACTCGATTTAGTATACACATGTATACACACATAATCATTCACAGTTACAGACACACACACACACACACAGCAAACACATAGACTAGTAAAGTAGTCTGTTTTTATAAGACTTCGAGTTAAGTTCATGCGTCTATTGTGTTTGTATAAAACTTCGAGGTCAAGTTATTGCGTGCATTCTGTCGTTATTAGACTTCAAGGCTAAATTAAAGCGTGCAAGAGCTTTAGCTTCATGTCTCACAGATTTCCTTTTTGTTGTAAATTATAAAAATCCAACCCGAATTATATTTTTCAAAAAGCTGTCATGATATTGACAGTTATATAAACCACTGGGCTTCAGTTTTTGCCTCATTATGTTGAGATGTGGATTCCTGTTCGAAAAATTGTATTATTTTAAATAACTCCAATTCATATTTATTTGGCTAAATCCAATCAATTTTTAACCAGGGATCAAAGACTAACGTTGTCAAATATTTCCAGTGCACGTAGTTCAAAATCCCTAGTTATCATTGGAACAAGAGTTAAAATATTAAAATATTTGAAAAGTGAAAAATTTAGAAACGTTTCAATAATTTAAGAATCAGACTCCGGTTAGAAAATATTTTTTTTTTAAATTGTTAGGATGCTAATTATTTATCATGTTTTTTTAATCACAATCATAATTTGTCGTGTTAAATTTTGTAAATAGCTGATGTCATGTCACGCTGCTATAAAAATTAACTAGTTTTTCAATTACAAAAATGAAACCATCTGGATTATATTTTTAGCTGACGTCAACGAAAAAAGAATTGTAATACCGTGCTAAATTCGATACAATAATTAAACTGTTTTTACTTTCAATTAGTTTTTTGTCTACGTTATTGTTTGTGTTGTATCAATATTTAATCAAATTTTGGCATTGTCTTTCTGCAGGATCTACCCAACTTTACAGAAAATTATTTTTGTATCTGACGTCAGTCTGTCCGTCTGTAAAAGGCGATATTTTAAAAAGATAACTGCGTAAATCTTGAAAGTTTTACCTATATAATAGATTCAAATCAAGCCTTTATTAATTTTCAAATACACGCAAAATATTTTTGTACCGTTCTTATCTGAAATGCAAAACTCATATAATTACATTCTGTTAAGGTGTCTAATTAATTAAATCCTAAAAGGGAATTTTCGTCACATTTTTCTTCGGCTTTAGCTTAAATCTAAATATTTAAATCGATTACTAGGGGTCGGCTTGGTCGGGTCGGTAAAGCTCATGGTTGCTAAACCGAAAAGTCTCGAGTAAGAACCCTCGGGCAGATGAGGCTCGTTAGCTGGGGACAGCCACTCTTCTAGGAGAGATAACCACTGGGGACAGCCACTCTTCTAGGAGAGACAACTCCAAAATCAAACAACTGCTGCCTTGTAGTTTGTTCTTGGTTAGACAAAGGCTATGGAAGCAAATACAAAAAGAAAAGCAGGTTGAAGTCGGAGTCAATGGCCTCAATGGCGCATAACCAGTTGACACGTAGTCCTTAATTGTGATGGAAGAATGGTCGAGTCGGCAAAGCTCATGGTTGATAAATTCGAAAAAAAGTCTCGAGTTCAAACCCTCTGGCAGATAAGGCTCGATCCCGCCCAACACTAAAAATTAAGAACGAAGAAGAAGAAGAAAAAGAAGAAGAAGAAGAAGAAGAAGGAATCGATTACTACAATATTTTTAGCGCAATTTCCATTCTGGAGAATTGTTAGCGCAATTTCCATTCTGGAGAATTGCTTTTATTAACTCGTCATTTCTGGGAATGAATGGATGAATGAATGAATGAATGAATGTATGGATGAATGTGTGTCCGGGCTTTAAGTCGTATCTCCTCCTCAACGAAGCAATATCGATGACTAGTTCCAAAAGCAATTATGTTAAGCAAGTTACGAGAATGAGCATAGGCCATAAAAATTCCGGGTTTCTTTCATGTATTTCCCAGAAAAGCCAAAAAACCTCGAAAGAAATCAGTTTTTGGCCCATATCTCGGCAACCAGACCACTTAGCGACTTGAAACATGTACCAATCGATTCCTGCCATAATTTAGAACAATATTGCCGAGAAAGTTTTCAAAAATATCCTCTCGTTCGGTCACAAATTTTAAAATTACATAAACACCTACAAACCGATCGTTCTTCTAGCTTGAACGCACCCCAGCATTATACGTCAGAGCTATTTTTAGATAACATAAGGAAATTGCGCATAAATGTCACTAGACTTTTTTAATTAAATTGTTTTAATTCAACCTAAACTTTTAACTTTCTGTAAATAGTCAAAAATGTTTCATTTATTTATCTAGCAAGTTTTACGATTTTTAACAAAAAAAAAAATACTTGTTATAATAACCTGTCACAGAGTTATACTACTGTATAAGGCTGTAAAAATTGATAGGCTGATGTATGTCAAATGTTGAATTTAAAGATTAGACTATGACCAAATACTTGAATAATAAATTGCTGAAACATTGACAATTTCATTAAAGTCGTAAAAATAAATTTAATATTTTGAAATCGCAATAAAAAACACACACACATCACACACACACACACACACAAGCGCGCTAACCCCACTTGTGTGAGGTCAACCGCAGATTGTCCAAGTTTGGGACCCAACCATTTAAATTTACCTGACAGTTTCCCGGCATCAACGTCTGGATAAATTTTCTCCAAGATTACCTAACTCCGGTGTAACCTACATGTAGGTGACCCGCGCTGGCTTACCGACGGTAAGATTTCCATTACATTTCCAGATTACAAGAAGCCGTAGCAGCTTGTGATTGTACAGTGAACTCTTGTCTAAATAAGGCGGGCGTTGATACAGTGGGTGAAATAAAATCTACAGAATCGTTAACACCCAGACAGATCTTTAGCCCGACTTTGAGAAATCTTTACTGCTGAAAGCTTGAATAAAGAACGTTGTGGTTGACTTAAGTATGCTATGAAAACACATTTGTTTTTATTAAAAATCGGCTTGAGTATAACTGTTATATCTATCTACGTAACTTTCTCAATAGGTCTTTGATGTACAATACATGACTTTTGTATAAAGTTTAAATATCCTTCCCGGACCTCTTCTATTTTTAAGAAATGTTTAATGGATTGTTTAATCCATGATTCGATGTCCACCATTTTCCCACGTTTTCTTTAACTTTCTTTCGTCTCTGTTTGTCTTTCCAATCAAATCTTACGATCGAAATTTCTGATACTTCCCAGTTAGCTAGCGCGCTGAAATTTTCACGGAAGCTTTGTTTTGGATGACATTAGAATATTCAATTGTTATTATTACTAAATTGATCCATGGAAACATTTTATTGAGCATTTTAGACCGCTATATAATCTATATATATAATTCTCCTCTGCGAGCCATTAGAAAACAAGCTGCAAGCGCCTCCTTACAGTCCCCTCTCTTTCTCTCTATCACTATCGCTACCACCCTACCCCACCCCCACATGGTCTGCTGAGATGTGGTCACGTTAATGTTTACAAACCGTACAGCCAGGTTTAGTGACGGCTATTAGGGGCAGATAATTTAGTTTGAACCGACTTTAAACTTACAGGAGGTAACTAAGAGGAAGCTGCTTTCATGGGGGGGGGGGGTGTAGGGTCGGGGTTAGGGGAAAGGAGGGGGGTTAGTGTTTTAAAGCAAATATTTTCAGTGGCAGCATTGGTACTGTCGAATTCACAAATTATGAATTACTGAAAAGTAGAAAATAAGTCAACTAAATAGCGGCGTATGATACGCCGCGGGTCGGCTCGTTGTAGTAAAAACGTGGGGAAAAAGGGACATAACCCAGTAACTGTAATTTGTGTACAAACAACCGTAACAACTGGTGGCCAGTGGGGCGCCGTGATTTTCTTACAGTTTCTAATACTGTTGACTCTCTACAAGCTCCCTAATAAACGTCAATAGTATTATCTAATCAATAGTAATATAACTTTTACTTCGGCGCCCCACGTTTTTCATCGCTTATAGTAGAGTGATCGCTTGCATTATTGTGATGTATAGCATTTATTTTCTACTTTTAAGTTCAATCAGAAAACGTGGGTTTTTTAAAACTTTTTTAATGATTATTATTTCTTTTCTTCTCCCTGTCTTCTATTCCCCGGCCCCTGCCCTGGGTGCTTGCCTTCGATAAGTCATTAGATAGTGACAATGACGCATAATATACAAGCATTTATTTTGCCTGGCCGATGCTTAGCAAGTTCTTGAAAGGACCAATCTCACAGGCGGTTATTTAGCGGACCTAATTTGTTATATGATCAGCGCGTATGATGTCTTGGACGTCTGTAGAATGTTAGATATGTTATATTTATTACTTAGTTTATTTAATGGAATATCTTTAGTTTCGGCATATTAAAACTAGTCTTATAATTGGGTGGTTCTAAATATAAATATATGGATGTACAACATAGCATTAGTCATCAAAAGCACAAATTCACACAAATAGTTAATTGGGAGCATAGCACGTGAGCCTTGTTAATGAACAGTGCTATTAGGCCGGCACCCCCAACTTAGGTCCACTACATCACAAAATTAGAAATTGAAACCATATTACAGCGATAGTACCTTAGGTTATGGAAGCCCTATAAGATGTGACTGAAGTTCTCAATTCCCAAGTTTTTTTTTACATTGTATTTATAAGTCGACGCAGCACTGATCTATAAATAGAACCAGTGGCCAATTTGTGGGGTGTCTCCCTTAAGCTCCGACGCAAGGTCTATTCAGATTTAAAGATTGTAGAAATCGATAAACACGAATGTGTCTTCTGGGAGTGAATTTACATATAGCCTGTAAAGCCGATCTTGTCACAAATCGATGTTACACCCACCCCACACTAAACACCCACGTCAGACTCTCACACCCCACACAAAACACCTACGTCAAAACTTTAAATACACCCCACACAAAACACCCACGTCAAAACTTTAAATACACCCCACACAAAACATAAGCGGGAAAACATCAATCTACCCCACATAAAACACCATACCTCCACCCCACATAAAACATCATACCTCCACCCCACATAAAACACCATACCTCCACCCCACATAAAACACCATACCTCCACCCCACATAAAACACCATACCTCCACCCCACATAAAACATCATACCTCCACCCCACATAAAACACCATACCTCCACCCCACATAAAACACCATACCTCCACCCCACATAAAACACCATACCTCCACCCCACATAAAACATCATACCTCCACCCCACATAAAACACCATACCTCCACCCCACATAAAACACCATACCTCCACCCCACATAAAACATCATACCTCCACCCGACATAAAACATCATACCTCCACCCGACATAAAACATCATACCTCCACCCGACATAAAACATCATACCTCCACCCCACATAAAACACCCTCTTCAAACCCTTACAGTGTGTGCCACTATGTACCCAAACATTCCTAGAAACAAAAACCAGGTGACATGAAAAAAAGATTACAAGGAGTGAAACCGACTAAAGTGAAATAAACCAATGTACACACTATGAAGACCTAGAGCCAAAAGCTGTCTTTAGAACAAGGAAATTGCTTTCAACAACGTAACCTACTCATTCTCATGAACAGTGACCCAGCTCAAATAAAACCAGACTAAAAACATAATGTGTTCATCTTCTTATTACATTTTTAAAAAATCTAATAATGTAAGGAAAACATGTAAGATGCTGAATTAAACTTTGAACTTTGGTCATTAGTAAAGCTTTAAAATAAATGGCTGGTCTATCGAAGAAACTCGAGATATGCCTATAAAAACGCAATAAATAATTAAGTTTTAATACCTTATTAGCTTTCGGCCACAGCTTTAATGATAATTTAATAAAAAAAATCTTTTTACTTTATGGTTACGTAGAGTATGCTAAATAATACAATATATTTTCACCAACTGATATAAGAGTTTCTGGCCATGATGATAACGCGTTTGGTTTAATAATATTTTATTTATTATTCATATGAGGTTTGTGCTAGGAAGAAACCGCCGCCTCGTAATTATTATGACTCTGATTCAGGCTAAGTGAATCGCTGGTTTTATTTTCAACGTTTGTTTCCCAATTTAAAAAAAATGGGTTGCGACAAGGGACGTGCTACCGCCACCCGTGCGCAGCGCAGCATGGGCGCTCTGCTAGCTAATACGTTTAGACTGCTATCATCGATTTAGCTGTTTGAAAGAAAAGAAAGTATGATTTTATAAGTCTTATTTTATTCTATATTTTCATTCTCCTAATAATCCTAATAATCTAATAATGATATTTTCATTTAATCCCTAATTTATTTCAGCTCTGTAATAACTCCCCCCCCCCCCCCCGGAACCCACCAAAAATGCACAGTGTCGGTGAAGTAGATCACACGTGCAAATTATTGACTCAAACACACGAGGTACTCACGCTTAATAAAACAATGTGAAAATCTTAAACGTCTTCCTTGAAAACGACGGGTTATTTTTGTGTTTTTCAAACAAGAAGTTCTATCCCAAATGGTTTAATTTAAATAATTCAATAGTTTGTTACCAATTTAAATGTGTGTTAATTCAATTAACAATTTATTCTGGAAGATGAAACATTAGCTTATTGTTTGAAATGCGTGCAAAAACAAATATCTCGCTATGTGGAGAAATGTAATTATACTTCTAAAACAGCCTCTTCATAGAAACCAGTAATTGAAAGCAAGGTCTTCAAAAGGAAAACAGATGACTTAATATTTACAGTTTTTTTTTAAAAGAGAGAAAATTTTGATAAAATGTTCACATGTTTTATTTAAGTCTAAATATTTTGATAATTGCAGCCACTTGTATGGGACGGTATGACCTAGCGGTAGAGCGCTAAAATTCGAACCCGATAGACTCGAATTCGAATCCGTTTCAAGAGAGTAGAACAGCCGTGAATCCAGTCAGCCAGGTAATGTAGAGGCAGCTGGACATAGTGCTGAACAAATTATCCCTTCATGTGTTAGGTCACAGGTGAACTCTACTTCACTTGCCCCAATGGCCGTCTATAACATATTCGGCTTGTGGAAGGGAATGGGAGAAGCTTTAATGTATAGAGGACTAATGAGGCGTCCTATAGACAAGCATGCCAGAACATTAGACGCGATCTAGATGGGTACCAGAAATCGCCAATCAGATAAGACTAGTATGGGAGTTAGGGCTTGGTGTGGGATGTTCGTTGTATAGTAAATCTAGCCATACAAAGTAGGAAGTACATGCGTTACAAGTATGAGAGATGTAGATGAAAACAGAAGGTTGAGTCGGTTATAGATGGGTAGTTAAGACTTCTGCATTTAACTTCTACACCTGGCCCAGTGACAGACATGTGACCTTGTGGCCTCAACTAGCGGTGACCTTCACGGGACCTGTCACAAACAACACTAACGAGCTTTAAACAATTAATGGTGTCTCTAACAAAATTCAGTATAATATTTCAATGGTTTTATGAGAACCATGTTTAAGAAACAGAGATGACAACTTTCATCTTTCATCTTTCTCCGATTTCTGTCTTTAAAAATTAGCCTTTACAAAGACATACAGGGAAATAATAAACGAAAAAGGATAATAATGAAATAGAAAATGTAGTGCATTTTTAAAATATTTCCTTTTGTTTGTCAGTTTTCTTTTGTTAAATTCGAGTTTTTGATAAATTAATGTTAGAAGTTTTTTGTTGTTTTTCTTTTATTTGTAAACCTACTGTTTTTAAAACCACATCGTTATATTTTCTAACGTTAGTGATTTTTAAAAAATTCTCAAGGTTATATTTTCTAATTGAATTTTTATTTTTAAACCTCAAGGTTATACTTCCTAACGTTAGTGTTCGTTTTTTTTAAACCTCATGGTTATATTTCCTGACGATATATTGTTTAACCTCAAGGTTATATTTTTTAACGTTAGTATTTTTTTTTTCTTAAAACCACAATGTTATATTTTCTAACGTTTGTGAATTATTTTTAAAACCTCAAGGTTATATTTTTTTCTTGTGAATTTTTATTTTTTAAACCTCAAGTTTGTATTTTCTAACATTAGGTATTTTTTTTTTTAAATCCTCAAGGTTATATTTTCTAATGATAGTGATTATTTTTTTTCAAAACCTCAAATTATAGATTTAAAAAAAATCCTCATGGTTATATTTTGTTATATTGGAACACTAATACAACGTGGTCCCCTAATGTTTTTTTTTTCTGATATAGCATCCCCCACCAACCCATCTAATCATTCAACCGTTTTCAATACCCTATTTATGATGTGAATCCTCATATAGCCTGTCTGGGTAATCTTGGAATAACAAAACGATGCCTCTGGCATGACCTGGTTCGTTTTGTCCTAAACAGCGGTGACCATGGCATGACCTAGTTGTGTCTTCCTAAATTAGCGGTGAAGTTTTTACAAACGACAAAGCTAATGAGCTTGAGACAATTTATGTCGTCTCGTTCAGAAAAAAAAAAATGGTCGGCCGACAAACATATCGTCGATTTTTATTAGAATGTTTTTATTAGAAGGTTTCTATAGCAATGTTTCTATAAGAATGCATGTTTATTTAAACTTTTTTAAATTACATTATAAAATCAAAGATTCATGTAAGTTGTTTGTGTACCTCTTGATGACCTAATACACTTTTTAATGGTTCATCTGTTGTTATCTTCAATTCCATAATAAAGCTTTTAGCATGAAAACGCCATCACGCCAACCATTTTAGCGTTACATGTATATCTAAATGCGATATTTGCTAAAAGACCAATACATGTATATTTTAGAACGTGTATACATCCCATGCAAGGCCGAATATATTGATTTTTTTTAATACAAAAAAAAGCGTTTTTGTTTTTGCTTGGAAAAAGTATTGGGATAAAAGCTTTTCGTCTTAGCTCTTCTGGCACTATTTTTAGACCTCGGATCTTGAGACGTGAGAATATTGGCACTTATTGTAGTACAGAGGAACTGGCAACAGCGTGCTAGGAGATTTGAGAGATCAAAAACGTTAAAGGATTTTTCCTTTTTAGCGGAAAAAAATGTTAAAACAGTCTAGTTGGGATAGTTCTTTGTTTTTAATATCCCCCCCCCCCCCACCCCCACACACGAATACAGATAGCGACACCAGATATTCTACTTTTAGAATTGAGAAAATAACAAGGAAATTGAGACAAATATATCGATCATATGACTAAATAAGCATTTGACGTCAACAGGAAATGGCAGCAGCTTAAGAAGAAAACACTTGTAATTTCCAATCTTCTGAGAGGATAATGCTTAAGTCTAGTGTATCCGTAGTTCTAGATACATTCCTTGTATTCTTGAATTAGATGATGTGTGAAGCTATAAAGCAAAGATTTATATCGAATATTTAATGACTAAAAGAGTTTAATAAAGAAACTCAGTTATTTATTGTGTTTTTTTATGAAGCGTTAAATTTTTGATTGGGGTACGTGGTCTTCCATGGAAGCCGCCATGTTTCATTGTTGGTTGTGAAAAATAAGTAAAGTAGGTACATTAATCAAGTGAAGTCACTATAAAGTAATTGTTCTGAACTTTTATAATCAAAGTGGTGTCTCCACCAATGAATATATCAATAAATTAATAAATGACTTGAAATGAATTTGTGATTAATTAACAGTATGGTAAAAAAAGAACATTATTCTCTACATGAATACATGAATACATATTTTACAGCTCTACACATAATGCAGATGCTCTCATGATACCCAACAGATTAACAAAAAAATAAAAAACAAAAACAACAAATAAATATACAAACTTTAAACAAACTCGAGTTTTAGTAGTATATTGATAGATATATAGAAAACGCAAATACCCACAAAAACTGGAATATTGTTACGCCACTTTATTTCAACTGAACTAATTGAAGCAGAATATCTTGAGTAGTTAGCCTACATCACGGTTAAGAAATATATACCCCTACAGAAAATATTAGGTTTTAAAATTTCTGTTAGGCATTTAAATTTTCAAAAAATTGTAAAAACATGTCGATAGCTGCCAAAATTAAATTCCGCTTGTTCCATGCCTAATTTGTATTTCTAATAATATCAAAACTTGCTTTACAACACTAAGATTTAAAAAAAAAATATAACATATTTTCTTGAAGCTAACCCATCAGTAAATGTGTAAACCTGATAGTAGCGACAACCCTGTAGAAACTATGTCACTGCTGGTGGGGATTGTCTCCCATGTTTCAGATCTGAAAGTCTGAGAAATAATGAACGTTATGAGATACACAGCTCAAGGCGGCCCCGTTATGAGATACGGTGTGGGAAACCTCAATCCAGCAGACACGAGGTTTCTTACCCCACCCCCACCTACCATCTAATTAAACAGCCGCCATCTTCCCACGCCCTCATTATTCATAGCTTTAAGCTGGTTTTTAATACATCCCAGCGATTGAATGGAATTTGTTACAGTTTTAAATCCAGAACTGCGATTGTTGGACTTAATAATAAAGTTGAAACGTACACATTTAAACGTTATTTATTATATTAAATTGTGTACGTCATAATCTTCTGTTGGGGTTGTTCAGACCTACATCAGTGTCTATCACGTGATTTGGCTGACTAGCACGCTCATAAGCTCATTATAAAAATCTTAAAATTTAAATGGTGTCATCAACCTAATCTAAATTAGACACCACTAAATCTGATTGTCGACCGAATAATGGATTAAAACAATAGCGATGTTCAGACTGGAACTATGGGGTTGTCTCATTTAGGCGTCAAGGTAGGTCTGGAACTGTCTTGTTTATATCCCCACGAAAGGTGTTTAATTAACTGTCTCGTGTACAGAGGCGTAGCGACCCTTCCCGGCACCCGGGGACAAACTTTCGATTTGCACCCCCCCCCCTCGAACTTTTCATTTGCACCCGCCCCCTCAATCTTTTGGTTTGTATCCCCCCCCCTCAAACTTTCGATTTGGCGCCCCCCCCCCTAAGGTCGGCGCCCGGGGACATATGTCCCCCCCCTCGCTACGTCTCTGCTCGTGTATGACGTGTCTCCAGATGATGAACTGTCTTTTTTATGACGCGACTTGGGGTGTTGATTGTAGAAAGTAAATTGTCATTAGAAACCAGCCACGATATTAAAAAAAAAACTAACCACAGACTGACGCCAAACTTCCGGACTGTCTGACACCAGGGGAGACTATGGTACCTGTAACCTGATAGTGCCAGAATTGACATGGCCGGATGACTGCGTATAAGAGGAGGAAGGATCTGGACGGTATCATTGTTTCCTAGATAAGTTTAAATATTAAAGTATTGCATAGATGAATGTCTAGAGTTTTTTGTTGTTGTCTACACAAACACACACACACACACACCACACACCACACACACACACACATACCACACACAAACATACACCACATGCACACACACATACTAAACACACACACGCACACACACACACACACACTCACACACACACTTATATGTATGTAGAACATATGTGTGTTCATAATCCTAAAAGGAAATAACAGGTAATTCAATGTGAATGTTGTTTCAAATAAACTTTAAAAAGCCATCTGTGTAAAGGATTAATGCCAAGAACATTTAGGTTATTTTTAAAATTCTGTGAGGACTCCGCATTTAAGAAATGTGGCTGTTCGTGGTATTAGTAGGAAAGATTACATGACTACTGACTACGGAAGCATTATTAGACTCCAGCAATCTTTTGGTGTTTTGTTAAATCCAGCTCTAAAATTATCATGTGTTAAACTTTTAAATCTAAAAACGACTATTATAATAAATTAAATTAAAAGTATATTTAATCATTAACTGAAACTTAAATTTTCAAATTCACAATGGAACTCTGCTAACGCCATACGTTTAATGTGTTCCCTATTAGAACTTGTCTAATGACATCGTTGAAACGCGTTACCCACTGGGAACAAACAGTTGATATCGATCTTAGTTTTGTTTTTTTTGGTTAATGTTTTTCGAGTTTTAAAAAACTTGGGCTTTGTGAAATATTATTTTCAGCCTTTTTTACAACGTCTGCGCTAGATTTCTTTCTTGGCTGTCAATCAGCCTAAATTCAGGACGACCAAAGTTTTCTTGACCTCTGACTGTTGTCGCTAGATCTCTGAATTAGAAGAAACATTAGACGCAGGAAGCGGGAGAGTTTACACTGGAATCGTGCGCCACAACTAAAAACTGGCGTCAGCAAGGTTCTAAAATAGGAACAGGTCGCCAAGGCGAGCAGTCAAAAACATCAAACTACCAGCAGCCCAATTTTTGGTCGAGAAAAAAGTTTCATTTACAAGATTTTAGACATTTGAATTAAGGCAATTTTACCTGCAACATTCGTTCAGGAATCTCACTGAAGCTTAGAACAATATAAAATCGTTTTAGAGGCCCAAGTGTTTTTTTACACAACAGACTGAGATAAAATATTGCATGACAAAATACTCCAGACGAATATTGTTTGAAAAAAATGTTTATATGAAAATGTTTATAAAA
The DNA here is from genome assembly GCF_028476545.2 of Physella acuta. NCBI lineage: Eukaryota > Metazoa > Mollusca > Gastropoda > Physidae > Physella > Physella acuta. Next base: position 225,982 of record NW_026732035.1, read on the forward strand.
TACCTCACTACATAGGATAGTAATCTAGACAAAATATGTTAAGATGCATTTTGGTTACACGATGTGAGTGCATATAAACTATTCAAACATAAAATGCTAGTATAACTTTGTTCGTCTATTTCAAAAACAATTTGTATCGCTAGCTGGGTTTGATACAGCTGAAATATAAATAGACTTCGTAACAACGTCCTTTGTGATGCTGTTTTCTTGTTGCTGTTACAATGTTTTCAGAAAAAATAAAAACTGGTCAATTATATCCTAGAGCTTTTCTACTCGGATTCCTTCACACAACACATGAACACAAATATATGGACGGTCAGTATAGAATGAATTCCCATTCTGTATGCACTTTTAGCTCGATAAATACTAATTAGCTTCTTGCTAATCAACTAATCGATAAATACTTTTTCTGCAGTCTATTGCCTCCGTTAACCGAGTTATCATCCTTTTCAACATGTTTAACCTAGTTGCTGCCCTTTTCTTCATCCTTTCGTGTTGTAATATTTACACTGCTATACTGCCTCCAGCTAAACTATGGTGTTTAACTAACTAGCTCATGTCAGATTTCCTACCTGTTCTAGCTGAGCTAATCTGTCATACAATTACGTTTCTTATCCACGTCCTAATTAAACTTAATTAATAACACTCGTCACCAGACCTGTTATTTACAAACACCTGAACTCCACTTATAACCAGGAAGTTTCTAGAACGTTTATCTAAATATGTCCCTGCTTCACCAGCGTAAGGACACTCATCAGATCTAGTTGTTTGCTGGTCACTATAACAACTGTTTTGTCGTGTTCAACCTGCCCATTTGTTTACAATACAGCACCTACATATAAACGCCATTTTATTCCCTAGAGACAACCCGGTCCACTTCCTCATTCTTAGGGCTAATCTTTAGGTTTTATCAGAATAGCCACAGGACACTTCAAATTACGATTTGTTTTTGTAGGTCACATTGTTTATACACTAGATTGTTTTATTAACAATGTTTTATTAGTTTGTGTATGATAAATCTAAATTTTAAAATGGACCATACATTTAAATAGAAGTTTTAAGTCTTTTCTTTACAGTAAAGATGCGTTTATCTACTTTTATCAAGCACTGCAATAATAAGGATATACATAACAAAGTATTATGTTTTCCAGCTCATTAACCCAATATAATATATTGTTAGTCACGCAGTGTTTCTTCCAGACTTTTTTCTCCGGGGGGGGGGGGGGGCGGTAGACTTTCTTCGGGTGGGGGGGGGGGGGGGGGCGGACACTGTTATAAGGATATTTTTTCTATATAAATTATTTATATTTCATTTCGTTCGGGGGGGGGGGGGCGGTAAAAAAAATTTGGGGGGGGGGGGGGGAAGCCCCTGGAAGAAACTCTGTAGTCACGCCATTATTTGTGCAATATATCACAAATCAATGTGCTATTTTACTTGGCTATTTTAACAAAAATACTTAGAAAGGAAATTTTGTATTTAACGTATCGTACGAAAACACACTATAAAGGTCTACATGTTTTAAAAATATTTTTATTTTTTATCTCCTGGCCAGCCTGTAAAGATATAGTATATAAATAGGAATGTCTCTAAAATTGATGGATTTTAACAAAATATCATATTTAACTCATCCATTATTTCACAGATGGCCCTATTTTTTTTAGCACACCTGCAGTTTTATAATGCAATAATTTCATGTGTCGATGTCGATGCCATGGAAACAATGACACCCTCAATCACATACACAAAAGAACAAATTCGAATTATTAAAGTAAAAGTAACGGGGAATAATCGAGTTTAAGTCAAATTAACAACATAATTATCCTGGTTACACAAGCTTACCATGAAAACAATTTTACAGTGCAATTAAAGATTTTTAAACTGGACATTGAAAGATTAGGTACTATTCATTATTACATGAACCGTAACAGTCGACCTAGATGTAAAGAAATCTGCTAAGGACAAATTTGTAGGTTTAACTACCGTAAGAGGGGTAAAATAGCTCTAACAATGTTATCGAGAGCTGTTAAAGTAGGAACATGAGCCATAATATCTGAGCAGTGTTTCTTCCAGACTTTTTTCTCCGGGGGGGGGGGGGGTGCGGTAGACTTTCTTCGGGGGGGGGGCGGACACTGTTAAAAGTATAAATTTTCTATATAAATTATATAAATTTCATTTCGTTCAGGGGGGCGGTAGAATTTTTCCGGGGGGGGGGGCGGACACTGTTAAAAGTATAATTTTTTTCTATATAAATTATATAAATTTCATTTCGTTCAGGGGGGCGGTACAATTTTTTCGGAAGAGATGCCTGGAAGAAACTGAGCCATCAAAGCACAGTATTTTTTTGGCCTACCAACTTGTATTGTCACGTGATTAGGACGCCATACGACAGAAGAAGGTCCGCGATGCAGTGTTGTAGCAGTTTTTCATCACACACCAAACATCGTGTTGTTCGACATGTGTATGTGTACGTGTCGTAGTTGTTAAGTCTGACCAATGGAACTTGTACCAACTCTTACACTTGGAGAAACCCGCTCAGCGAACGAAGATCATATGAAACTCAGATGTGCTCATATAACCTAAACAACGTGTATTGGAAATGTATTGTAAATGTATCAAATAATAGCTGAAAAAAATCTAATTTGCTGTCAAAATCCGTGGGTTTAAGGATTGGTTCATACCTAAGTGTCTATTTACTGCCTAGCTTCGCTTAGCTTTTTCCGAAAAAAATTGAGAATTTATATAATTAATGAATTGGTGATTAGCTATTAAAACAGTAATTTCATTATCTACAGAATAACGGTATTAGAATATTCGCATTTTTATTGCCGGCAAGGTAATTAGAGCTTTACATGCGCCTTCGATAGTATAACTCAAAGATTATATTAAATTAATTTACACGGATACTAAAGTCCGAAGGAAAAGTGGAGTTCACCTGGGCATATAAAGGGATAGTGTGGTCAGCTCAGGCGCCTTCACTTTCTCTAACTTAAGTTTGGTACTCATGAGAGCTAGGTGGACTCATGAACTTTCTACTGACCATGACATCAAGACTGGTGTTGGCTGTTTAGCGCTTTACCGCTAGAATAGGCGTCCCACCCCTCCCCCCTACCACCCACGCCCCCGCCCTTTATACTGGAGTCAAAAACATCGAGGTTTTTCTTTTGTTTATGCTTGTAAATACATATGTCTTAACGAATGAATGTCCATATTCAAGAGATCTCCATTTTAACAGTTTATATATGCCACCGATGCCCATCATATTTTAATATGTGGTTGAAACTAACACAGTAACGTCCGCAAACATTAATACTAATAGTTTCGCTGTCTGTGTATCTATGTGTCTATGTATCTGACAAGAACGCTATAGAGAAAACACAAGCAAATTGAAAACATGCATAGTTAAACGAAAACGAAATATGACGTCACATTTAGCATATAGTAGAAAATAGTATCAAGCCGGAGAGTGCACACAGTAATATGACGTCATTGATTCTCGAGTAAACATTGAATAAAAAGGCAGTTTTGTCTATTCTAAGTGGTTTGCGTGAAGAGTTTCTTTCATACAATTCTTCGGGTAGGGGCGAAGCCCCACCCCCGCTTAAGAACGTCTAAGCCACCCCCCCCTCCCCAACTCAAAAGAAATTTCTTCATCGATACTCTATAATAAAATTACCGCCTAATTAATGTGTCTAATCTAAAAAGTGGTTTGCTTGCAGTTTCTTTCATGCAATTCTTCGGGTAGTGGCTAAGCGCGACACCAGTGTTTCTTTCAGACTTTTTCCTCCCCGAAGGGGGGAACTTTTTCTAATCTAAAAAGTGTTTAGCGTGCACAGTTTTTTTCATGCATCTCTTCCGGTAGGGGCGAAGCCCCGCCCAGATTCTTCATTTAGTTTGTATGATCTACAAATGTGACCAGTGTTTCTTTCAGACTTTTTCCTCCCGGCGAGGGGTGGGGTACTTGAATTTTTCGGGGGGCGGGGGTAGACTTTTCTGGGAGGGGGCGGACACTGGAAAAAGTATATAACTATATTTCGTTTAATGGGACGGTAGACATGTTTTGGGGTGTGTGTGGGGGGGGGGGGGGGGGGGCGGAGCCCCTTCCTCCCAAGTAGAGTTGCCTGAAAGAAACTCTAAATGCTACTTTTGTCATGAATGAGATTAGGTGCATGGTTCAGGGATATGCCTATGACTATATTTTGTATAAATCAAAGTACCAATTCTGGATAAAAATCCGTTTTCAATGTCATTTTTTGTTTCCGGTTAAATTGAATTAAGATGGTTATTTTGGTTTTGGTTTTAGTTTAGAGAAAATAGACTGCACTATCAACCTAGCGCCCGTTGTATCCTTCCTCAACGGGCCATTTTTCTCGTAAAAAATAAGAATGCTGTCAACTTTAATTACTAACATTAACTCAACAGCAAGAATAAAGGGTGATAATTGAGTTTTTGTCAAATTTTATACAGAAATAGTTCAGTTACTGAACCTGATAATTTAAAATATCTTATGGATTGTGAAATCTATAATTTCAAATTACTGCAGTGATTCATTTAGCATGAGAAGGTAGGCACTATCATGCATACTGGGGAGCCTAGGCTGATGCAGGTCACCCTACCGCCGGGACGCCGACCTACTAGCCTGATTCGATTTCGTTAACTATGTATAGTAGCCCACCGCATAATAGTCTACCACACTATTTAAATTACTACATTTTTAATCAACGTGTACTACTTGATTCAACGGTGAAATTGAACACGCAACACATGCACACATCAAACCACAACTCACATAACTCAACCAATGATGTACATTCACCGGGGATTAATTAAGCAAAGTTTTCATAGTAAATTATTAGATATGGTATCACCTCAACCTAGTCATAAATTGGAAATATTCTACTAAGCTTTTGTTCCTTTATAAATTTTACTGTTAGTATCACCCCCACCCCCCCCCCCCCTCTACACACACATCAGGGTAACAGATTTAAAGGGTTAACAGTTTAATGTAAATGTGTTTATATATATTCAGTTATTAATAATTGTTGCATTATTTTCTATATAGTTAACAGGTTTCTGTCATGGTGTGTGTGCCCCCCCCCCACCACCATTCGTCGGGATCATATATTTGTTCTTAAATATTTTTTTATCTCTTATTAATCATTCATTCGATTAGCAAACAGCATATTTCTACTATGTATGTTGCTATTTTGTTGCCTTGGGAGTTTTCTGTTAAAGAGAAGTCATTTAAATTACGAAAATAAACATGAGACAGACTCTTTTTTGTTTGCACGACACAAGTCCAAATGTTAATTTTTTTTTCAAATAACGTAAATGTTGCGAAGTGAGTTTCGGTACGGGTCGATGCTGAACGTGACGAACAATAGATGACGACGATCCAAAAGGAGAACACTGAACGACGCCACGATGTTTCCATATTTTATTACATATAATAAACAGCTACATCAACAGCAGACACAGGACGAAGACTTCCTAACACAACCTCACATGACGACGACAAGACGCAGACTGACTTCCAACTATCTTCATAACAACGAAAACATTCTCTCCTACGTCACATCCTTATTTATTCACGCATTCGTAATCTTTTATTAATACCGCTAAACACATACTCTCAAACCATCCACAACTATATTAACTCTATTCAACTACACACATACTCTCAAGCCATCCACAACTATATTAACTCCATTCAACTACACACATACTCTCAAACTCATTCCATACACTTAGGTCCATTCACAACATACCCCTCTCCTTTCTTCAGCTGAAAATACATACCAGAACTATCAAACTATTTTCAGCTTCAACTTTATAAGACATGCATCCATACAATATGCTAAACAAATATATACATGCAATATGCAACAAAGACAATGTTCTGTGGTCCATGGTTCTTCATCACCGTCGTCAGTCAACCTGAACACACAAATCTTTTGGTCCCAACCAACACCTTGTCCACACACATCATTTGGTTTCTTGTCTCTGGACATCAACACAAGCTATAAAAAAAATAATCCAGGACCAGCATGTTCCCAAATCTTAAAATTCATGTTTAATATATAAGTACCCCTGTTGAGCACCTCTTCCTCACAACCTTAAATTTACTACTTTTTTCCAATATTAAACAGGTTGTTATTAATGTACAATAATACTACCAAGTAGCAAAGTTACTCGGCCTATAAAATATTAAGTCAAACTATTATTTAAAATCAATACGATCTGGCCATATATCACATAACTCAATAGTTCCCTAATCATCATAAAAACTACTATCCAACAATCAGGAAATCAACGGTTCAAGCAAATACCAGCACTCCATATTCAAACCAATTACCACCTAAAGATATTATAGTCAATCCATACAATGGAGTACACCAATGAACTAAATTAGAACCATCAACACTTCCAATAAGCCAATACAATATCACATAGAGGAGTATTTCCCGTGAACCCCCAAACACAAAAACCAGGTACTCGGCACAACCTCGAGATACCAAAAAATAACGCAGACTGCATCCTCAGTCTCGCAAAAACAAAATCATTATCTAGCGAAGATCAATTATCTTCAAAAAAAAAAAAAAAACAACACTAAGCTAATGGGTTCATTATCCAACCAAGAAAATCAAACCTCTTAGGATATAATAATTTAGCACATTGTACCTAAAATACCACGATATTGCTATATCTCTAGTATAGAAATATAATATCTAATGGAGGACAATTTTCCATGACCCCGGGACAAACAAAATATCTCGGCAAACCATCGAGATCCAAATAACCATAATCACTATCCATCATATAACTACGTTACGTATCAACCAGACAGCATCCAGCATGAATGGGTGACTACGACAATAAAATCAACTACTCTACACGGGAAACAGGAAAAATACTGGGTCCAACAACCAAATCAGAAAATATATCCTCAATTGATATCATATCTAATACACCAAAGAGTCCCTAAACCTAACACTAACAAAGTAACAAATTCCATATAGTTAATACATATTAAGACCATCCACAAAAAGGGAACCTAACGCTATATATTTCAATAACGCCCTCTCTAAGGCGCTTCCCTAAATGAGAATGGTCAATTATAATTAACATAAGGCAAGTTAATTATACATTTAAATTTAAAGTATAGTAAACAGTATAACTACCACCAAAATTATATACACAATAACAAAATACAGTACTCTATCTCCATGATGGTAACTGGAGAGAGTACAACCAAATAGATCTACCAATATTAATTAACAGGTATTGTTGGAACTAATCATTAGTGAACCAGTAACTGGTTGTTATTACCTTACACTAGAATTCACTATATCTGGACCGACTTTTATATAGATCTAGATGGTAGATAGTATGCCCAAATATTACATTATTCACTACTAAATATTAAATTAAACTAAATTAAAGGGCAAAATGAAATGTCACACAAGTAGTGTGAACTATGACATTGGTAACTGGATTCTAAATCTAGATCAATGATGTTGGGGGGGGGGGAAATATATCCAGTAGGGCCTAAATAAATATTACTAAAATGAACACACAAAAATTGTATTAGATCTTAGTATCTAAAAAAAATGGAAGAGGTGTACTCAACTTAAACAATCCCAGACGTCAGGTCTTCATGACAACTCCAGATCCCACACTCCATAGGCCACATCAGATTCAGGCGATGAACCTCTAGATCTAGTACACATGCCGGTATAGTCCAAGACAGTCACACACACTGGATTGGTAACGCAGATTGACGTCGACTTGTACCTCGAGAATCCATGTAGATCTAGATAATATCGTTCCTGTAGTTCGGGGATTCATCTCGACCAATACTGGGTTGAACAAACGAAGAAAATTCTCGTCTGCACTGTCGATAAAGTCAACCACGAAGAAATTTGACATGATGAAGGTCAGGGACGTCATCAAAACATGTAGGCCAAACAATTCAGCCGATCACGACGATGTGGGTTAGACGAGGGTGATGACGTAAACTCTTCCAACGAACAGTTGACGATGTAGGAAGAAACCCGAAAATTAAGCATCAGTCATGAAGAAAATCTGCATAACGACGAAAACAGCACGGCCATTGTAGAGGGTCGGGGACGAGTGGCGATGACGTCATAATAAACAACTCTGGACATCAAATAAATGCCGGCCTTTGAACTACTGCTCAGCACGAACCAAAGATGAAAACGGTCACATCCGTAGTTCTAACCTTGACGGGAATCAATGGGCGATGAGAGACCCGATACAGTCGCTGGATATCGCGCCGGTCAACCAGAAGTCCGTCTCTGGCAAACGACGACGAATCGAGCAGGCCACATCACGCGTCGAAAAGTCCATTCATCACGGTCCAAGGTCAGGGTCTGGTACACAACTGAGTCCCGATCAAATTAAACAACCGTTGATACTGATGATTACGACGTACTGCTGTAGATAACGGGCGAATCTAGATGTAGGCATACTGCTGGCCACAGATGAGATGACATTACGGCAAGTGTAGACGGGAACGTACTGTGCGACAGATAAGTTCAGCAAACCGCTGCTTCCACCATATGTTGCGAAGTGAGTTTCGGTACGGGTCGATGCTGAACGTGACGAACAATAGATGACGACGATCCAAAAGGAGAACACTGAACGACGCCACGATGTTTCCATATTTTATTACATATAATAAACAGCTACATCAACAGCAGACACAGGACGAAGACTTCCTAACACAACCTCACATGACGACGACAAGACGCAGACTGACTTCCAAATATCTTCATAACAACGAAACATTCTCTCCTACGTCACATCCTTATTTATTCACGCATTCATAATCTTTTATTAATACCGCTACACACATACTCTCAAACCATCCACAACTATATTAACTCTATTCAACTACACACATACTCTCAAGCCATCCACAACTATATTAACTCCATTCAACTACACACATACTCTCAAACTCATTCCATACACTTAGGTCCATTCACAACAGTAAACATACGACATGGCTTCCGCTTTCACCTCAACTTTAATCTATCTATCTAAATACTACTAAAACTCAAGTTTTTTTTTACATGTTTGAATATTTATTTGTTTGTTTGTCTGATTGACTACTGGAGAGAATCTGCACTATATGTAGAGCTGTAAAATAGTATGTAGGTATGTTGGGTTCTGGAATCTAGGGTATATATATATGTAGCGACAAACAAAGACAACTAACACTATATAAATATAATAATAACAATAAGATGTTTAATATAAATATATACAGTAATAAGAATAATAAAAGAGCAAATGGAGTCTACAACATAAAAAATAAAATACTTAAAAAAAACTTTTTAAAAAACCACGTTTTTCTTGTGGACTAAAAAGTAGAAAATAACTATTTACATACATTTGATGACAAAAAACGTGGGTACGTTCACCATCAAATTTCCCGACCCATCTGCCCGACCCACGTTTTTTGTCATCAAATGTATGTAAATAGTTATTTTCTACTTTTTAGTCCACAAGAAAAACGTGGTTTTTTAAAAAGTTTTTTTTAAGTATTTTATTTTCTCCTTTTTAGTCCGTTGCTACACATGAAAAACGTGGTTTTTAAAAAAGTGTTTATAAATACACGGACTAAAAATCTTGAGCGACCAGGATTCGAACCTGGGTTGTCGCGGCCACAACGCGAAGTACTAACAACTATACGATCACGGCCAGCGCGCTCACATCGATTGGGGCCGAAGTAACTGTGTCATTAGGACTCCAGTCTTGTCGGTATCTTTAGAAATCATGTCCTCAATTTTATGGTCCTTGGGGCGTAATTAAATTAAGCTAATTACGGTCACTAATTGCTAGTTTTTATGATTGCATCTGAAATTGTTAGGCGAAAGTAGCATGCATGCCAAATTTCAGGTCTTTAGAGCAATCAGAAGTGGGCTAATTTTCGATGTCAATTTTAACAACAAACATCCAAACAACCAAACAAACAAACGCGAAGCTGAGTTAAGAAAAACGTTTTAATAACAAGATACTCAACGTCTCCCCGTCCACAGCCACAGCACAACTTCACATCCAGATCTCAACCCCCACGTTCCACGTTCCACGTCCACAGCCACACTACAACTAACTGATTCACACACTAGCACACGCTCTGACACCCGTCACCTGACACACCTCACGTGAACACCTCTCGCTCCATGTAAACACACTCAACCAAGGGATACAACTATACACCAAAGGGAGGGTACCTGTCGTTCCAGCACACAACACACACACACACAAGCAGGGGACATGTAAGGGACGTAACATCCCTCCCCTCCACCTTCAGATCTCTTTTTCTTCAAAGAGATCAAATATTTCTTGTTCCCTTAGCCACTGTTGGTGCCCGAGCTCGACTACTTATTCTTTAGTCCTTAGGAAGCCTCGCTTTGACCGGTGGGGACAGCGTTTGGCGTATATCCAGCCTGGACAGTTCGATCCAGAGTGTGGCTCGCATCCAGCTTTAACATTTCGGTCCTGAGTGTGGACTATGGTTTTCTCCGGCCGGGCACCAAGCTCGTGGTCTGACTATCTCAACCTATGAAGATACATGTGAGAAGCCACAATAAAAAATTTGATTTGCATAATCATTCTAAACTGCATCAGTAATACCTTTCTCAAACATTTCTCAATATAATTATATTATAATGCCTCAATAGTAAATTCCTTAACATAATCATACCATACTCCAACAATAATACATTTCTCAATATCATATACACTAGTTGGCGTAAAACACTCGTGATAGAATGTCTGCTACAAAGTTCTCAGTTCCCTTGATATGTTTCACAGTACAGGCTATTTCCTGTAGTGTAAGGGCCCATCGGCAGATGCGTACGTCGCCATAGATGGTCATCTTTTCTTAAAGGCGATCAAACTGAGTTCCTTTCTCGATAGCCGTTTTAACTACATTAATCATCTCCAGCCCGTAATCATCATACACAGCTTCTGTAAAAAGAAACCCTTCATTTCATGTTGTATCAATTTTGATACAAAGTGAAATAACCCCCATTGAATCTACACAAATGTTAAAATCTGAGTTTTTAATATGCCATACTCTAGCTTGATCACTTTTGACCCAACTTCATACCCAAAACAGACTATAGGTGTGTTTCGTCTCACACAATTCGAGTTTGATTCCGTTTTTTTACACTGGTCGGACAGCTGTGATCGAGGTGTTTTTGAGAAAATAATAAAAATTCACAGGCCGTGTTTTTCTTCTTGAAAAAAATATTCACCAATCTCAGGTGAGTAATTTTACCTAAAAATAAGTTGTTTGCATACTATTTCTTTATATTTGTGCTGATAATGTCCAATTACGGTATGTAACAGTTTTGATACACCATGCAACGGTATGACCATGACACTTGCTGGGACTACTGTATAGTGACTTTTCTGTAGTATAATAATTAGTTGATAGAACAATTCCTAACATCTAGTAGGTAGACTCTAGTCAACTGTTGGTTCTTACACTAGCTTAGGTTTGTTTTTCTTTCATATTTTTACAATAATAATATGTAAATTATAGAAGAAAAATAGTGTCAAAATCTGTAACAATAGTAACATAGTCAAGCTGTAGACTATTGTATACTAATTTTACTTAGATTTAGCACTTACTCAGTACTATATACATACAGATGATCAGTGTGCTACTATAATAAGCCTATAATAAAGGGTGTACAGTGTAGTGCTGCTATTGAAGACCAAAAAAAGTGTCATAATGTATAACAATAATAATATAGTATTAGACTGATATTTACTAGCTACTGCTTAGAATAACTTGCATATAATTCTCTAATCATACTAATTCATACACAGAGACAGTGTTTGGGTCTAATAAGCTTAGAAAGTAGTACAGTAATTATTATTATAGAAAATAAGTAATAATATTAGGCATAGGCCTACATACTTAGTCTACTTATTATTTACTTCATATCGGTACGCAAACAGTAATAATTACTATAGGCAGTGGTGGTTTACTTATGTTTATAATAGTAATTAAAACTTAATTTATAAATCCATGAAGTTCATGAATGATTAGAGATTGTTTGGTGCAGACATTGTTTTATTTATTTTTACAGGATCTCTTTTTGTCTAGAGCGAGCGATAAATTTTGTCGCAAAACTGTTCTGAATGAAATAGATGGTAGACTTCAAGGAGAATGTAAATGAAAGTGAAGTTGGTGTAATATTTGATTATTCATCTTATGAAGTTACAATCTAATAAAAAGGCCTATAGTACATATTGAACTTATCACTTGCAATAATTGTTTTTAAAAAAAATGGCATAATAATATTTGATTGACATTCTTGCATATAGTATTTAAACTTGCAAATAAAATCCTAATCCTCTAGTATATAAAAAAGTAGCAGTGATACATTATTTTTATTTAAATTATAATTTAATTTGTGCATGCATGAAGATAAAGTAAATAAATCTAGAAATAATATATAGTTTCTTATAGTGAATTTTTTTTTTTACAGGATGGGTAAAGATTCTCACAAAAGAATTCTGTCTGAAATAGAGACTGCACATTTCTTTGGTCACTAATGTCTAATTATTCATCTATTTATTTACCTAATGTTGAAGGTGTTACTGTAACTGAAATTGAACACTTAGAAAGTGATGTAGAGAGAATAAAGGGATTGGTTCGGAGCAAGTAAAGCGGTAGACTTTATTCTGATATACATTTATAAGCTGTAGGCCTACATTTATAAGATGTACATTCATAAGATGTAAGCAGATGCTAGTCCAGCAAAGTGGTTAACTAAAACACATGAATGTTTTCTATTATTTGTGAGGAATAGGAACTGACCAACATAGTTTTTAGTGCAAGGCCTTCCGGCTGTTCAAGATTATTTTATTTCACACCATGGATAAAGACTATCTTAGTATACTGGGTGAAAGGATTTTCTAGATCTACATTGCACAGAGGAATCCAGATAAAGCTTGAAGTCTTTGATATAGAAGAAATAAATCAATTCATTGGCTTCTACCAGTCATGTCTCTGGTTTCATTGCATAGGAAAAAGTTCTAATAATGGCCAAATATCAGCATTGTAGATATATTCTAATTTCTTTCATATAAACAAGTTTGAGTCATTAAAAACTACTTTGCATTTAAAACAAAACAATTTCAAATTATACTAGATAGAGGTCATGCTGAGCAAAGTGATGCTGCTTATTGACTTACACAATAAAAAGATGCATGATTACTAAGAAATATGACATAACTGGTAATAGCAATATTGTGAAAAAAATGTAAATTACTACCTTGTAAATGAATGTCTGATGCTCCAGATTTGGGATGAATAAGTGTTTTACTCAAATTAATAATTACTCAATAAATTTTCAATGATAAGTAAAAAATACTTTTTTGTCAATTTTAACAAATTTTTACCCACCATTGCATACTGTATCAAATCTGATACATACTGTTATTTTGCAAAATAAACATTATTTGATAAAATAATTCAATTTCCTCATTATTTATGCTCTCTACACACCACAGCCCACCTTGTAAGATTTTTTTTTCTCAAAAAGCTTTCACAAAATTAATTCATGAAATGAAGGGTTATAATGCCTCAATAGTAAATTCCTTAACATAATCATACCATACTCCAACAATAATACATTTCTCAATATCATATACACTAGTTGGCGTAAAACACTCGTGATAGAATGTCTGCTACAAAGTTCTCAGTTCCCTTGATATGTTTCACAGTACAGGCTATTTCCTGTAGTGTAAGGGCCCATCGGCAGATGCGTACGTCGCCATAGATGGTCATCTTTTCTTAAAGGCGATCAAACTGAGTTCCTTTCTCGATAGCCGTTTTAACTACATTAATCATCTCCAGCCCGTAATCATCATACACAGCTTCTGTAAAAAGAAAAAAAAAACAAAGAAAAATTTACATTGATTGAATAAATTATCTTAACAAAAAACTTACCAAGGACACTACCTTTGTAAGGATACGCCTCCAAATTTCATGCTTTACCTCACTCTCATATGAGAGTCTTTAAGCAGGGAAAAATTTCCTAACATATCACGCTGAGCTGTGGGACACACCCGTGATATGTGACCAACACCACCGCAGCAATAACACTTGAGATCATCTGACCGTCGATGTACATTTTCAGTACGCCAGTTGCTCGCTCTACTGGTCCCGTTGGGACAGTTTCGTTGTATGTGGCCTGGCTTTCTACAGCTATAACAGGCGCCTGTATCTATATCCATACTGCACTTTTTGGCAATATGACCTTGTTCATTGCACTTGTAGCACCGATAAGGTCTTTTGTTGTTTCCATACTCCACAACAGCTCTTTTATCTGACCTATTTCTCCAAGTAAAGCCGCTATTACTATTGCTATGACAATCCCTGGCATAGTGTCCATAACGTCCACATGCATAACATTTACTGTTCAGGCTGATCTTCCTAACACCATGCATAGGCTGTACACCAGGGCAAGTGTGGTGTCCTGGAGATCGCGGTGTCTTGTTTTGCCAGGGTATCCTCTCTGCTGTAGAACTTGCAGCGACGTACGGAGGGGTTTGGTTTACTGGCCTCGTCACTCTAGCGTTCCGAGTGCTCTTATAGTTGTCAATAACTTTAAGATTATCTTCCACACTTACCTTAGCAGCACCATTCAGCCTCTCCAACAGATCACAAGTAACAACTGCTTTTATCCGATCAACTATCAAAAGGTTCATCAAGTCCTCAAACGTTTCCTTTATTCCCGACTGCTGGACCCACGCTCTCAAAGCGGCTTCTGTGTTGACTGCGAAGCTTCTCATGTCGTCGTGTGTTGGTACTAGCTGGTGGAATCTGACCCTATACTTTTCCTCGTTGAAACCTGCGTGCGTGAATAACTTTACCTTTACTGACTCGAAGTCCTGATGCAAGTTCAGTCCCGTCTCAACGAGGAAAGTCTTCAGTTGTCCACTCATCTTGTCCGTCAGAAGGAGCGACCAGTCCTTGGGGTCAATGCCTTGTCTCTTTGCCTGACTCTCAAAATGCCTCACATACGCACCCAGGTCTTCGTCCACCGTCATCGCCGCCACATCCCTCAAGCGGGGTACAGGGTTACATACCTTTGCTACAACCTCGACCTTCGCATCTTCCACCCTCCTCAACTCTTCCTTCACCCACTCCGCCAAACTGTCATCGGTCAGCCCAATTAGCTTTCCCTCCTCCTTCAAATCACTTATTAGCTGTCTTCTGGCACTCCTGGTAGTAGCCATGCTAAACGGACGAGCCCCCAAATGTTGGGTTCTGGAATCTAGGGTATATATATATGTAGCGACAAACAAAGACAACTAACACTATATAAATATAATAATAACAATAAGACGTTTAATATAAATATATACAGTAATAAGAACAATAAAAGAGCAAATGGAGTCTACAACATAAAATAACAAGATACTCAACGTCTCCCCGTCCACAGCCACAGCACAACTTCACATCCAGATCTCAACCCCCACGTTCCACGTTCCACGTCCACAGCCACACTACAACTAACTGATTCACACACTAGCACACGCTCTGACACCCGTCACCTGACACACCTCACGTGAACACCTCTCGCTCCATGTAAACACACTCAACCAAGGGATACAACTATACACCAAAGGGAGGGTACCTGTCGTTCCAGCACACAACACACAGGCACACAAGCAGGGGACATGTAAGGGACGTAACAAGGTAGAGAACAATTTTTGTTTTCATACAGACTGTTAATCACAAATTTATTTAAAGACGATAATTAATTTATTGATTTATTCATTGGTAGATTAATCACATTCATTTTAAAAGTTTCAAACAGTGTCATTTATGGATGACCCCCGAAACCCACAGTTATCCAAGGGATGACCGGGCAAGTCTAGTATACTACTAAAACTCAAGTTTGTTTACATGTTTGAATTTTTATTCGTTTGTTTGTTTTTTGTTTGTCTGATTGGATAATGGAGAGAATCTGCTCTATGTTTAGAGCTGCAAAATAGTATGTAGGTAGAGAACAATTTTTGTTTTCAGACAGACTGTTAATCACAAATTTCTTTAAAGACGTTAATTAATTTATTGATTTATTCATTGGTAGATTAACCACATTAATTTTAAAAGTTTAGAAAAACGACTTTACTTTGAGTGAATAGTGACGTCACATGATTTGTTTACTTTTTAGTACAATAAATGGCGGCTCTAATAAAATATTTCGTTGCTTATATAGATCTTTAACGCGTTATAAAGCTAATTTTCTGTCGGTTATAACTTTTGCAATACGTCCGTTTGCTGTTTTTATTACGTTCCAACACTTATATAAATTTTCAACTGTCTTTTTCATTTAGTTTTACAATAAATTTCACTAGTTCTACAATCTGTCCAAGAAAGTTATTTATAGATCTAGATCTAGAGTCTAGGTTAAACCAAAGATTAATTAGTTAAAAATACAATCCATTTTAAAATCATAATACATTTTTTAGTTTCTTTATTTAACTACTTTAGTCCTTAAATACTTGATATAAATCATTGTGATTTAGCTATCTAGATCTAGAATAGGTCTAATCTAGATCTAGCAATAGTTACGCAAAAACTAGGCTTAAGCAAACGAGTCGTAAAATCTAGATAATTCTATCTAGATCTAGATGATAATGAGTTTCTATACTAAACTATTTTAGACCTTCATAATTTTATATAAATCTTTGTTTAGCTATAAAATTTGCTAATTTAAGATAAAATTTAATTTAAAAGTTACTAGAGTTAGATCTAGATCTTGATAGGGCCTATGCGCGTAAATGAAGTTGCATAAGGAGACTCAAAGTATTAAATTATACCATAAAAAAACATCAGTGACGTCACGAGTCTAAATAGCTAAGTTGTTAGTGTAATAGCCTTTCATGCGGGTGGCACGGTTTCTAGACATAGCTTCAAGGTTAAATTTTCAATTTTTTTTTCAGGTAAATGATAAAGTTGCCTATCTGAACTTGGCGGGATACGGGTAAGGTGAAGTATAGTGTGGTCAGAGGGGATCCGGACAAAAGGCCGACATGGACAAAAGGCCGACACGGACAAAAGACCGATATGGACAAAAGGCCAACAAGACAAAAGGCCGACAAGACAAAAGGCCGACAAGACAAAAGGCCGACTTCCAAAAGGCCGATATCCAAAAGGCCGACAAGACAAAAAGCTGACAAGACAAATGGCCGACAGCCAAAAGGCCGACATCCAAAAGGCCGACAAGACAAAAGGCCGACAAGTTTTATTAAACAACAAACTACAATTACAGACATGTTTAATTTTTATTGAAAACCAGTTACATAATGATAAAGGTATATTACAAAATAGGAAAAAAAATGGGAATTCAATGCAAGTATTGATTGCAGCTTTCTTAAAGTCAGTGACAATAAACCGTGGAGATAAGTGTATGTGCATTTTTTCTGCGATATCTGCGAGGTCCTGAAATGCTCGTGTATACATAGCCTCGGTTTTTCGAGACATCAAAATGTAGACAAGCGGTAAAACTCTGCAGTTTTCGTAACCTACTGGGGCACTTGTATCACAATCACAACAGAATTAATGAATCCAACGAATTTAGTATACACTTTTTTTCACTTTCACGCAATTTGCAATGGACGAAACTAAAATATAATTCCAAGTTTGTCGGTATTTAACATGTAGTCCAGTAAAGGCACGTGATCTTTCTACTTCATTCGGTTTCTTTGATTTCTTTGCAAAATATGGTGATGACACCACTTTTCTGGCTATCCTTTGTACACTTCCGTCCTCTCCAATCGCATGGACCCCATTGTTCACCTTATAAGGATCGCATCTAGCATTGTCTCTTGGCGTTCCATCTTGTTGCACGTGGACGATGATGCGACGGCTTTTGACTTGGTTCTTTGATGATTATCTCACCTCGTTGACATAGAAGGAGCAATAAAAGACAGTGGTGACCGCGTTTCGCAATATTTAGGTGTTGATCCTTTGTGTTTAAGACACTCCCGTAATCTTCAGTCGCTTGGAGCGGATGGTTCACCTAATAAGGATAGCAACTAGCATCGTCTCTTCTCTTGAATGTTTCACTTTATTTCATGCTTTATTTCGATAGATGTCAAGATAGCAGCTATGCAGTAACATATATTTTGAGATATTAGTATTTTTTATGCTTGTCGGCCTTATGGCTGTCGGCCTTATGTCCTGTCGGCCTTTTGGCTGTCTGCCTTATGGCTGTCGGCCTTATGTCCTGTCGGCCTTATGTCCTGTCGGCCTTATGTCCTGTCGGCCTTTTGGCTGTCTGCCTTATGGTTGTCGGCCTTATGTCCTGTCGGTCTTATGTCCTGTCGGCCTTTTGGCTGTCCGCCTTTTGTCCATGTCGGCCTTTTGTCCGTGTCGGCCTTTTGTCTTGTCGGCCTTTTGGATGTCGGCCTTTTGTCCTACACCCGGTCAGAGACATGCTCGGCCGGAATAGGTTGTCTGAGACTTGGCGTGTCACTGGGCAGGTGAAGTAGAGTTGAGTAGGTCACCTGTGATGTCAGTATATGAAGGGATAGTGTGGTTAGACCAATGCTCAGCCGAAATCGGTGTTTTTAAAAGATAAAAAAAACAACGTCTTTTTGAATGTGGGGTCTGTTTTTTGTGTGAAGATAAGTGACAGACGTGATGTTTTTTATGGTTGACCCCCGAAACCCACAGTTATTCAAGGGATGACGGGTAGTCTAGTATACTACTAAAACTCAAGTTTGTTTACATGTTTGAATTTTTTTTTTTTGTTTGTCCGTTTGGTTACAGGATAGAACTAGATTGTAGAGTTACTACAGCAAATACCAGATCTAGATCTAGACTTAATTTACCAAACCAATCGTAGAATCTAGATAATTCTATCTAAGTCTAGATAAAAATGATTTTCTCTACTAAACTATTTCAGACCTTTATTATGTTATATTAATCTTTGTTTTTTAAGCTATGCAATTGGCTAATTTAAGATAAAATGTAATTTGAAATAATTCTAGATCTAGATCTAGGGCCGATTCGCGTAGTTTCTTATGCAGACTAAAACTAAAATGTATAAGTTATTACCTACAGATGAGCCTAGATTGCTTAGAGATTAGCGTATTAGGTTACCATGCGGCTGGCACGGGTTCGAGACACATCATGTATATGTTAATTTTTACAAGCTTTTATTTAACTCACTTCCTCGTCAGTCTGTCGTCAGTCTGTCGTCAGTCTGTCTAGACGGAAACGCAGGAGTGAAAATTCGGACAGTTCTACTTGACCGACACGATTCACAGTTGGCACGTGGGTCAAGACATGAAGACAATGCAATCTGAAACTAAATTTGACTTAATTGGATGCATAATTGATTTTTTATGAATTAATTAAAATTTGGACCGAATTAGTAGGCATGTCTAGCCAACCACACCACACGCGTCATCAATAGCTGCGCCATCACGACCACGTAATGGCTGCGTTCAAAAACCATTGCGCGCCTACTGAACGTGATATTCAGTAGGCGCGCAATGGTTTTTAGTCATGTAACTCTATTGTAGATAAAACATGTAAAGTACTGAATAAAAAATTCATAAAAAACGTTTTAATAACAAGCTTTTATGTAATGATGCACTAAAAAGTAGAAAATAAATTATAGACTACTATTTAAATAACTATAAAGAAAAGCGTGGGTGTCTTCCTTAACATTAGTAAAGGTATCCAATAGATACTAAAGTGACCCACGCTTTTCTTTATAGTTATTTAAATAGTAGTCTATAATTTATTTTCTACTTTTTAGTGCATCATTACATAAAAGCTTGTTATTAAAACGTTTTTTATGAATTTTTTTTTTCCAATTTACGTCTTTTTGAATGTGGGGGTCTGGTTATTTTGATATAGGTGACAGACGTGATGTCATTTATGGATGACCCGAGAAACCCACAGTTATCTAACTAACGGGTAGTCTAGTAAACTACTAAAACTCACGTTTGTTTACATGTTTGAATTTTGAATTTTTATTTTTTTGTTTGTTTGTCCGTTTGGTTACAGGAGAGAACCTGCACTATGTGTCGAGCTGTAAAATAGTATGTAGGTAGAGAACATTTTTCTTTTTTAGACAGACTGTTAATCACGAATTTATTTAAAGAAGTTAATTAATTAATTAATTTATTTATTGGTAGATTAACCACATTAATTATAAAAGTTCAGAACAATGACTTTACTTAGAGTGAATAGTGACGTCACATGATTTATTTACTTTTTAAAACAACAATGGCTGCTTCCATAGATTCTAGAGTTACGACAAAATCTCGGCTTAAGCAAACCAGTCGTAGAATCTATATAACTCTATCTAGATCTATATAATAATGAGTTTCTAAACTAAACTATTTCAGACCTTCATTATTTTATATAATATTTGTTTTTTTAGCTATGCAATTGGCTAATTTAAGATAAAATTTAATTTGAAAGATACTAGATCTAGATCTAGGGCCTATGCGCGTAAATTAAGTTTCATAAGGAGACTCAAAGAATATAGCACACCAATGACGTCACGAGTCTAGATAGCTAAGTTGTTAGTGTAATAGGCTTCCATGCGGGTGGCACGGGTTCTAGACGCATCATGTGAATGTTAATTTTTTTTTCAATTATCGTCTTTTTCAATGTGGGGTCTGGTTATTTTGTGATAAGTGACAGACGTGATGTCATTTATGGATGACCCCCGAAACCCAGTTATCTAATTAGGTAACGGGTTGTCTAGTTTAGACTATAATTATTACAGAGTTAGACATTTAGATCGGTAATCTTCTGTGTAATATCTCATTCTTTTAGTGATCATTTCTAAAGTTTATCTTGCCGGGACATTGAGCAAAAATGTCTCAACAAATCTCTTTACTAGCAAACATCTAGTGCTTTAATGTTTCCATTACAAACGATTTCTTCTTGCCCCCGCCCCCGCCCCCACCTACTGTTAACTGTTCTAAAAAACAATTTATTTCACATTCACCGTATCTGTATTTTTCTTAATCCGGATCCTGTATTTCAATTTCTTTCTCCGACCACCTGGAAATTTAGCGTAGCATTTGAAGTACATTATTAAGTAATTAAAAAAATTCCGATAGTAAAAAGTATTAAATATCGACTAATTTTAAAAGTTTATCAAATTTAAGACGTATCTGACATATTGGAATAAATAAATACAAGTGTTAATCCTGACAAAGATGATTTCCTTGATCAATAATGCATCGCAGTATCATCTATGTTCGCTGACGTAAAATAATTTTAGTTTGACTGACGCGCACTGGCTACTGCTAGTGCTTGAATTGGACAGTCGGGACATTATCACGTATCAATAACATGGGGTCATGGAGTTTAGCTCGACTTGAATACGGTTTCCAACTGTTCAACTTCTGTCAAGGAAGGTATTACGTGGTGTCAGTAGTGTTACGTAACAACAAAGGCGTAGCGACCCTTCCCGGCGTCCGGAGACAAACTTTTCGATTTTCACCCCCCTCAAACTTTCGATTTGCACCCCCCCTCAAACTTTCGATTAGCACCCCCCCCCCCCCCACTCAAACTTTCAATTTATTTTTCCAACCCATTTTGGCGCCCCCTAAGGTCGGCGCCCGGGGACATATGTCCCCTCCCCCGCCACCCCACCCCCCCTCGCTACGCTACTGCGTAACAAGGATGACGAACATGCGTGCCAGAACGCTGTATGTCAGTTTTAATTATTGTAGCAAATAAAAAAAGTTTTCAGAAGCTTTTGAAGTAATATCACGAAGTGATATGATACGCAAATAATTTTAAATAGTGATATTGTTTACAAGATAAAGTTGTTAATGTTTTTTATTGAATGCTTCCTTTTGAAAAAGCAGAGCTTAGTAGGATACTATAGACCCATGCTTTAATATTTATAAATAAATTTTATTCTTCAACAATAAAGATTTTGTTTACATTTTTATTACTAGACTTATATAACAGTTCTAGCAATTAATTGACACTTAACAATGCAAGCAAGCAGGGCTTCACAAGTGCACACAAATATAAATAATTTAGCCGACATCGGCTAGGCTTTGCTCCAGCCATTACAGCCATTTCATTATTTAAATGCCAACGCTGAAATATAGGTTTGTTTACAAATTGTTTTTAGAAAAATTAAAGAAAATTATAGAACTTTAAAAGGTACGAAATCTAACCAAACGGAACTTTATCCGGAACCGGAACCGGAATGTTAACTTATTCGGGACAATTAACCTGAAATTAACCTGGAAACGAAATGTAACCAGAAAAAACCAGAGTCGGAAATTTGAGACAAATGGGAATTTATTCGCAACTTGAAATTTAACTAAAATAGAAACCTTAATAGGTAAGAAATTTAACTGTAAACGGAACTTTAATCGAAATAACCTGAACTGGAAATTTAACAGGAAATGAAACCATTATTAACCTAAACCTTAACCGTCGGTAGACCATTACTCGGCGTAGGGGGGGGGGGGGGACTGTCTCCTATCCAAAGAGATGCCTAAAAGAAATTCTATTTGCAGACCATTATGCAGTAACATCGATGACGTCATTATTATTGTGTATTTTTTCGGCATTGGCTTTTTAATTTTTTGTTTACTCTAGAATCAATGATGTCATTTTACTACGTGTAAATTTCCGGCTTTAGAATATATCTCCCATATGTTACATGTGACGTCATGTTTCGTTTTCCGTTTGACTATGAACGTTTTTATTTTGTTGTGTTTTTTTCTAGAGCGATGCTGAATGACAGAATGTCAGATAGAGTGACAGAATAATGAAACTATTATAATGATTAGTTATTTACTATTATTTTTCAGAGCTAAATAATCCGTGATGTAGTTGCCTCCGTTCAATAAGTAAATCATAACGATCGCGAATATAATTTTTCAGTCCTTAAGAAATATATTTCTGAAACTCCTTACCAAATAACAAGTTCGTGTCGTTTCTGCAAGTAATCAATCTAATTCAAGCACTTTAATTTTTAAAAAAAACGTATTTTGTATACAAGGTCACGGTCAGTCTAGGTCAGTTTTCGGTCCTTTTAAACGCCATTATTCACATAATTTTAGTTTTACCAATCGAATGAGAGTGAACTGCACACTCGTTAAGAGAACTGTATCTGATACTTGCCAAAATAGCTGGGATAAATAGGCGTACAAATCCGCTTTGCTTTTATAGATAAAGATTTAAAGGACAACATTCATCTAGGAAACCCATATTGACAATACCCATTACCTTATTACCTGCAACGAGGTTGTTACAATACTTAAATGGACACAGTTCTCTGAGTTAACTTAGTTCTTTATTCTTATTTACAGAGAGCTCAGACGACACGTCCTGTTTCTCCTCTGAGGCTACCTTACGTTCACTAACTAACATGTAGGCCTACACTTTTACTAAACATCGCAGATGACACAGTGAACACAAAAAGGACGTAACCACGATATACATAATACAAAAGACGTAACAACCACTATCAAGACATAATGTAACAGAGGTTTATATTTTATTGTTTTGACTTGTATTAATGAAGTATAGGACGTGGAGCTTTGAGGCTGTTGTAATGTTTCATGGAGATGAATCTGAACTGGTGGTAGCCAACGTTGCTAATGGTAACTAAATTCAGTGAGTAATGATTTAAGAAAAGTTTGAGGGCGTTGGGGTGAGGTGGTGAACTTCGTAGCGACACCGGTATGGGCACACCAACATAAAACGATTGATGTAAAATTTCTGTTTACCTGTTCACAACCAAGCCTGTAACTTCCTACCGTGACCTCCAACTGCCATCTACATCTCTCGCTGCACACCTCCTTACTCCCGCTCAACACACACTCTCTGTCACTCGACCAGTCGCTTCCCTTGTTACCGTCATTCACGACGTACAACAACATACACGTCAACAAACTCGTCCTCCCACTGCGACACTACCGTATACACACACACGCAGTGATCCTTCCACTTACACACCTTTCATAAACATCACATCACTACCAAAAAAATGCACAATATAAATCAAAACTGTATTTCGAAAATGTCTTGCTTTTAAAGTTTTGTTAAGCTTTTGGAAAAGCAATGTATGTCTGTGTGTCTGTGTCTGTGTGTGTGTGTGTGTCTTTTATGCATTACTACACCTCTCATCACATCGCCGTGAACCTTTAGGAAGTTGTTGTGAATATTCCTGGGGAGGTTTCTGCGGAATTTTTTTTTTTTTTCAAATTCGCAGGGGTGGCGCCCGGTAGGGCGCAATTTGTTATTTCTCTATATACGGTATATAAATATAAAAGTCGATTTTTGTTTGACATCGTTCATCCGATAGCCTTGAGGCTTGAGGGAGTTCATTATAACACTCTAGGGAAGGGTTCTGTAAAAAAAAAATTTAATTTCGCAAGGGCGGCGAAACAGAAGGTTGCGATTTTCCTCTATACGGTATATAAAAATAATAAAAGTGAATTGCAGTCACACCGTCAATCCGATAGGCATGGTACTTTGGGGAGTTCATTATAAAACTCTAGGGAAGGGTTCTGTGAAAAAAAACTTTTTTTAAAAATTTCGCAAGGGCGGCGCCACAGGAGGGTGCGATTTTTCTCTATATACTGTATATAAAAATAAAAGTCGATTTTGGTTTGACACCGTTCATCTGATAGCCATGAGACTTTGAGGGAGTTGATTAGGACACTCTGGGGAAGGGTTCTGTATAAACAAAATAATTTTTAATTTCGCAAGGGCGGCGCCACTGGAGGGTGCGATTTTTCTCTATATATGGTATATAAAAATCAACGTCGATTTTGGTTTCAATGCGTTCATCCGATCGCCATCAAACTTTGGGGAGTTAATTAGAACACTTCAGGGGAGGTTTCTGTAAAAAAAAAACTTTTTTTTTTAAATTTCGCAAGGGCGGCGCCACGGAATGGTGGGATTTTTCTCAATATACGGTATATAAAAATAAAAGACGATTGCGGTTCGACGCGATTTTTTCCGGTGCTATAAAACTTTAGGGAGTTGATGAATACTCCCGAGAAGGTTTCTGGGGTGGGAGGGGGAATAGTGGTGGGTGGGTGGTGGGGGCAGGGTGGTTTAATTTTGCATGGGCGGCCCACCGGTAGGATGCGATTTGGCGCCCTGGTCTTTCCCGTGAGCGCTATGGCGACTACGTTCGGTCTAAACAGTGTGATAGACATGGATAGGATGAGGCGTTACAAGCGTTCACTAAATTGAATCAGGCGTGTCCTCTGACGCCCTGGTGGGGTGCGATTAGGCTGCAAATAAAAATGTTTTTTTCAGCCCCCAAAGGCTCACATGGGCCGCTGAGGGCCATGTAATACGTTTTATTTTAATAATCAGAAAAATTAACCAAGGTTAGATTATTAACTGGGATGTTTCTTTTTGTCCGTAAAAAATCCAGTTTCGCCACTTTGCGAATGGTGCAATTAGCATTTATTTTTAGATAATCCAATCAGAAATTGAGATCGAGCATCTAAGAATAGACCATTAATAACACTAACATATTGCATCAGTCACACTGATGTTTAAAACACGTCAAATAATTTTTTTTCGTGTTAAATAACAAATCCTGTTCATTTAGCGAATGACGCAATCTGCATCATTGTTAACAGGATGCTATTTGGCACGATGGCGCCTGTTAGTTTTAAGGAGCCAAGGGTCGTGCGCCGCGCCTATGCGGTAGTGTAATCGAAGTGTGTTCTACCATATTATTTCGGTGAGTCATTAATGTACACTCAATGTTTTTATGCGGTAGTGTAGGTAGACCCGTGTCCCGATATTTATGATCCAAGCGCAGGCATTGTTTACATTTAAATAACTCACTTTTAGAAAACATGGCCACGAGTCTAAGAATATAGGATTGGTAACGCATGGATGAAACCCTTCTTATATATTTTGTCGGACTTTCTTCTATTCCCGCAGCAACGCGCGGGGACGGGTAAGCTAGTCAAATAATACAATACAGGGTGCATTACAGGTCTTTCTAAATTCTGCTCAGGCTTGTTATACAGAAGACTTATAATTAAAGGAGCATTTTCTAATTTCTAAACATATGAAGCTAGTAGGAGCTTCTTGTATATCTGCTCGGAAACCAGCATACCTCACCGATCCCCACTTCCCCCACACACAAACACACACATTCCACCAAACAACCTCTGTTACCTCACCCAGCCCTACACCAACACGCACAGGTATTTATTTTTATGTTAAAATGGGTCAAGTCTATAAATAGAAATTGTGTAAAAAAAATCAATACCGACTAGCGCTTGTTGATTTTTTATACATTGGTTTTAATCTCTAAAAATACATTCAAATTCTCCACTTTCCAATTTTGTTGTTGTTTTTAATATTAAGCCAAAGATCGCGAGATACGGCGGCAAAAACAGACACGATTTGTTTTTTTGTGTGATAAACAAAAGAATTGAGTACGTGACTTTTATCACATGAACGTCTGCGCGA